>NW_027468587.1:30483250-30545750 GCF_046254945.1 Alosa pseudoharengus
AATTACTAAGCAAGCATGTAATCAGATGTGAAAGACTGAGAGGCTATATTTAGCTGCTTATTGGAGTAGCTAAAGACCAAATCACCTCAGTGGGAGTTTTTTTCCACACCTCACACTTTTATATCAACTTTAAAGACTTAAAATGCTGTCTGCCCCTTTCAGTCCAGTCAGGCCTATAATACTGTATGCTAACACTGTAGGTGAGCATAACAGCTATGAGAACGAAGATTAAAGTGATTAATATGCTAGTTAGGAAAACGGACAGGAACAAAATGCAATCAGGTTAGATATTGCTTTCACTTGGCATAATTTTATGAACAACATTTACGACATAAAATGTTGTTTTAGTTTTCTATTAATAGCCTATGTTAAGGTGGGAGAGCTGAAGATGGAAAATAATTTTTCGTTACACATTCAGAACACGGATGGGCAGCTAGATTGATGACAAACTGCGTTTAGACTCTAATACAAAGGTGATTATTAAAAATGTCAACAGAGGCAGTAGGCCTATTTCTTGAGGAAACTTTACTCCTTTGGAGTGAACAGGAAGATTCTCAGCATTTTTTACACCTCCTTTATTGAAAGTATACTGACCTTTTCATCCATGTGCTGGTTTCACTCCCTCTCAGTCAAAAATAAGAAACACCTCCAGAGCATTGTGAACACATGTTCTAAAATCATTGGCCACCCTCTTCAGTCTCTGACATGACTGCACGACAAGGCAACGTTAAGGAAAGTCAACTGCATCCTAGAAGACTCTACCCATGTCCTACACAGAGTTTTTGAATGGCTGCCCTCTGGCAGGCGTCTGCGCTGTCCTCTGGCTAGGACTAACAGGAGGAAGGCCACCTTTACTTTTGAGGCTATTCGCCTTTTGAATTTGAATATGCTCCAAGCCCCCTCCTCCATCTTCTCCTGGGACTAATCCCCCCCCCTTACACTCCTGTCTGTCCTGTTATTTCTTTGTCTGTCCTGTTCTTTCTTTTATCCTGTCTTATATGTTGTGTTATGTCTTATATGTCACTATGCCTGCATAGATAAAATTGCCCCATGGATAAATAAAGTTTTTTTTTAATTGAATTGAATTGAGATAGATAGATAGATAGATAGATAGATAGATAGATAGATAGATAGATAGATAGATAGATAGACAGATACTTTATTCATCCCGAGGGAAATTTGAGATATAGTTCAGGAGAGTGGCACACAAGGCTGTCATGTTCGTCAGTTGTATCCTTGCCAGATTTTGCCCTCACATATGACCTTCATCCCTTACCTTTGCTCTCTTTTCCCATGTGAAGACCTCAATTGTTACATCTTATCTGAGCTCTGCTGTCCCCCTATGGTTGTTATGGGCACTCGCGGTTCTGTTCATTTTGGAGGTTACAGAGCTCACAACACAGAAATAGTCTTTAATCCTTCCCCAATTTGAGATTAAAATCCAAATCTCAGATCAGACTATAATTTGCCTCTATGAATTCTCACAATGATTTTGACACTTTCACACAAGGATTTTAGGTTTATATGTAAGCCTACCGCATAGGCTACTGTGTGCATATGTGTGTAATAAATAAATACATACATAAATAAATAGGTGTACACCAACAAAGAGGGCTTTATAATCATGCTTTGATCTCTTAGTCATATTATAGGCTATGGTCGGCTAACATTTGTAGTCCATACAAATAATGGTCATGGATAGTTCATAGCATAGCCTATATCGCCCTCTGCTGCAGCCGAAAGGAACAACAGGTTTACGATACAGATGTGTTGCAGTATTGTAGAACTAGGATTCATTGATAGGCTGCACACCATAAACAGGTGTTCGACAGCGATGAGTAGTTAGGGCTTGTTCTGGGCTTAAATATAATGTAGCCTACTCGAAATAGTTTTACTCAGTAGGCTACAGAGCACTTTCAAACGTGCAAGGCTTTTTTAATCTAAATATACGCTTTGGTTCATTATTTCTTTGGGTTACTCCAGGTGGGTGGATTTATGATTCCACAGTTCCACAGGAAACAATGTTGAGCAATTCCTCCAAAGTACTCAATGGGGACCATGACTGGTTTTCAAATTCGTCCTTAGGCGTCCTTCAAGTTGGAATGGAAAGAGGGGTAGTCTGCCTGCCCCATCCAAATAATCTCCAACAGGAACAATCACAACAACTACATCTGGTTTCACACTGCAGTAGTCATTTGCTGTTGCTGTAAGAACGGGTTGTAACCAATATAGGCTAGGCTATATTGCCCTGCAAACATTTTTTTTTCAAAAATGACATGCTAAAACCGTATTTACCTTTAAATTTACGCCTTTATAATGAATAATGTCACGACTGTTGATGAGAGAGGTTTATCTAATAATAGTTCGTGGAGTTTGCCGACCCTCCTCAAAAAAGCGCTCCATCCCATTGGGACGATAATTCCTCTTCGTTGAGAATCAGCGCACTAAAACCTGTAATGGAGCAGCAGCTGCACGCACAAACCACTACATGAGTTACAACTTCGTTTTAATGAGAGTAAAGGTAAGCAATTAACATCTGTACAATTTCCACACCTCACATTCTTTACGCGACATGGTTGCGAATGCAATATTTATGTATTTTAGAAGTCAGACGTGAAATATTATTTAATTAAAGCAGGCAGATTTGGGGATTCGAAAATGGAAAGGTCAAAAGATGACGAATATGCTCACACGACATTTATTGTTTGAAAAACTAATAATTCGCATACTCTTCTTTTACTGTTCACAAGTGTAGCGTGTGTGTGGCATACTCTTCTTTTACTGTTCACAAGTGTAGCGTTCTATTTAAGTGTTTTAATCATTTGATGAGTTTTCAAGCGCCGGACAGAGTGGGAGGGTTATGACTTTAAAAACGACAGTTTTGCCAACTGGCTTCAACTAACTTTAATATGTTGTGATGAATGTTTAACTTTCGACCGCAAGTTACAGTTAAATGCTGCGTCAAATAAACCCACTATTCACGTAGTAGCCTATAAGCCAAATATCTCAAAAGTCAATGATTGACATGATGAGGCATTTGACGACAGCTGTCTCCATGGGTCAGGAACGTGCTGTTGGAGAGTAAAACCATATGTGATGATATGAGTGCCAGGTCATCACAAGCGGATTTATTCTTAACCAATCAAAAATCACTATCTGTACTGCTTGTAATGTTTTTGTTCACCCTTAAAGATGATTTTGTTCAGGTTTTATATATATGGGTCAGTGACAGATAAGGGTTGGTAAGATGAGAAAATAAAAAATATGTTTAAACCTTTAAAACAAAACATGCCTGAGGTTTGCTAAAGTGTATACTTTGTATTTCTGTTGTATTCATATTATTTAATATGATGTGTATGCTATTTTTTTAACAAAAGATAGAACTAACAGCCTGTTAAATTGTCAAATGGTGTAACCACAAAAATGACAAATATCTAACATTTCACACCTCCTAGAGTTCATGCAATTGCTCTCATGATATTATTGGTTTATTTTGTAATATCCTATGAGAATATGTTTTATTATATTTATTTCTAAATTTAAATGATATGGGTTTTTCATTGTACTGAGCCATGGGCGGATTATGAACTTTTGGGCCCCTGGGCCCAGATGTATTAAGGGCCCCCCACTTATTGTTGTATATGTGGGAGGGGGGGTTTGGGGGTCCTCCCCCAGAAATGTTTTAATTTGTTTGATGTGATTTCCTGTATTCTGGTGCATTTTGGGGATGGCCAATACTAAATTCAATCAGATCCATAGCCTACATCCTGATTTGTTGATATTGAGGCAATGATTCCCTGCAAAGGCTTGGGCTTTCGGGCCCCCTGACCCCTTGGGCCCCTGGGCCTGGGCCCGGTAGGCCCGTGCAGTAATCCATCCCTGTACTGAGCAAGACCATATGCTGTAAACATCTTGTTTTCTGTCTATTCTTTGACCATTTGAGTAAAAATGGTTTAAACAACCATTATTACAGTAAAGTAAAGTATTAAATCATTATCCATATTCATTTTTTTGTACATTATTAGTATTTTAGACAAAATACTGGTTACACCAATTGACATAAATCGGTTACACCAATTGACCATGAAATGTTTATAGCAATAGGACAAGAAATTGACACAGAAAATAGGCATCAAGGTAAACTGAATTGGATATTTTGATATGTATTCATGTCATTCATCATTCCATATCAAATATCATTTCATAACATCAATGAAGAAACTTGTGTTCTATTTGATTTCAATTCAGTTCTCATACAATTTCAGTCTATACCCATTATTTTCAAAGAGAGTGAGATAAAGGGCCCTATTTTCGCGATGCAAAACCTGGCACAAAGCGTATTATTATTCTGACGCAAAGTTTTTTCCTATCTTACACTTTACTATTATTAAATAATGTGCCCAGGGGTGTGGCACCGATATAAGGTGTGGTCTGGCACATGATCTAAAAATCGCTATCTTATACCGTCTAAAAAGCATTACGCCACTGACCAAGAAAAGCCTGGTCTATAGCGAAAGGCGCATATGAAACACAGCTGAAGACGCACTGTCACGAGATGTAAGCAGCAATTCCTCTGCAGAATAAATGTCCTTAGGTTATTTATTCAGTCATTTGAACATTATAGGGGGAAGTTTTGCTTTTTTCAGGCTATGTTTTTGCTGGTAACCCATTGTCAGTCAATATTGAAAGTAATTAACTGTGTATAACTGTTTTGCCGTTGACTATGACACCACAGTGAAGTTAGTTTCACTTTGCCTATATGTTCAATTAATAGACAAGTGCAGATGTGTGTAGCCTATACTCTACTCGGTTTTAGTAAAGAATGGCTTAGTGGAATACCTGTTCTTGCGTACAAGCAGATTCCTTCAAATACACCGCTGACTATCAAAATACTGATGCGCTGTTTGAAGTTGCCCTGCTTGCTGTTAAAGGGAATGACATATGTCCTCCTCATTGGTTTAAAGGATGTTAAGCCCAAAACACACCCATGACTGATTAAGAAACATAAGAGCCACCTTTTTGCGCCAGACACCTGACGTTTGATAACAAAACCACCCCGAATGTGGACTGGACAAATTCCTAAATGTATTTACGCTATTTGCTAGTGACCATGCATTTTATATTGCTAAATTAGGGCCCAAAGTGTGTGTGAGAGAGAATAAGAGTGAGTGAAAGAGTCGGTATGATAATTTCTTAACAACCAACCAACAGCAGGATCTGCGTTCACATGCACTCTGTGGCGAGACAAGTTTTTTTGCTTGTAAGTGGCATCCATTGGGAGACAAGAGGTACATTTTATATATAATACATTTATTTATATTTTTTATTTATAATTTGAACATACTGTTTACATACATCATAATAAAATATAAAAATCGCATAGTTATGGAAGTTTAAATTTTAAACGAAAAGCTTTGACATTTCAAAAATCGCTTAAATTGCAATCTAAAAAACCTTTTTAAAGCTATTGTTCATGCTAATCAGTTAGTCACTATTTAAATTATAAAAATAACATAATTGGCACCTAAAATTACATACTCTTGGCCCTGAATCTGATCAAACTGGTCTCAAACAGAAAAGAGTCAAATGGTGTAACCGGTTACACCATTTGACATTTCTATTTAAAAGCAAAATTTGCAGGCATTATTATGGACAACTATGTACACACTTCACCTTTATGTGAATATTCAAACACAGTTTTTACATTAAATTGAATATTTTATGATTATTATGATTTATCAACATTTTTAATAGGTCATACCATTTGACATGTAACCTAAGCTTGCCTGGCCATGGCCTAAAAACACTATTATGTTACTTTAAGAGAGTTGCTAACCTTGACTCATAGCAGTTGGGGTCTTGAAGGGTCCTTCTCTATGACATAATTTCCTGTCACATGATTCTCTGACATAATACATACAAAATTGCTCCTTAATTGGTGGTTACACCACTTGACATTTTAAGTGGTTGATGTGACAGACACGATTCCCCATATTAATTCAAACATTCAGAACAATGGGGTTTCATTACTTGTATTAAATATTGAAAAGTTCTTGTGCAAGATCATGCCAGATTATTTTAGAAGGGATTTTGGAGAGAATTTTACATTTTTTTCAGCAAGTGTAATTATTTGGTTCATGTTTTTGTGGTTACACCATGTTGACAATTTTACCCAAATTTAGTTAATACTCTTTCAAAATTAAATAAATCCAAAACTTTAAGATTAGGGTTTGATGAACATGATATTTGAAAATAATTTGTCAAATTATTAACAATTTAACAATTTTAAATGTATGTAACCCATATGTACACAAAAAAATGAGCGTCACGTCATTGACCCATATATATTTACTATTCTGAAAGCAGTTTCAAATATTTGTCCCTTACTTGGGTCTGTCATCGGGTAGGAAACCCATCAGTATATATTTGTGTGTCCAAGACCAGGCCGTGTGATATTAGACAGCATGGGTAAAGTCCTGCTGCTCTTCCTGGTACTGTTGGCCCTTTCACCTGAGACTAGGGGCCAGAGGAGACCCACGGGACCAAAAGGCAATAGCAGGGGTAAGATTGTTACTTTTCTATGAAGATATAATACTTTTCTATGAAGATATAATGAGTTTTGCACATATCAATTGAAATGACTAATCTAATATATTTCCTACTCTGTTACTTGCTTTGGTTGTCCTAGTTAAAATTAGAAACACTTTGTAGTCTTCGGAACTTGGCACTGTATATAATGACTGGACTGGATATCATACACTGGCACATACTTGTGCACTCCTACATATCGTCCCCTGCTATGACATTTCAAAGTCTTTGTAGTAAGACACAGTGGACTGTTAGTGTGTGGTCACTCTCATTCCTTCTTAGCCACAACATACAGTAGTTGGAGTTTTTGAATTTTCTCATCTCCCCTGGGGGCCGTCTTCCCACATTAAAACTCCTCGCAGGTCAAGTGTGTCCCCTGAAGCTGGCGTTTATCTTGGACAGCTCGGAGAGCGCCAAGCCCCTCCTGTTCGAGAGGCAGAAGGCCTTCGTGGACACGTTCAGCCGCGGGGTCGCGCAGCTGCAAATGGGCGGCTGGGAACTAGACATCCGACTGGCCGCCATCCAGTACAGCAGCACCGTATTCGTGGACCAGCGTTTCTCCGACTGGCAGAGCTTGGAGCACTTCCTGCAGAGCGTGGCCAGGATGGCCTACATCGGCCAGGGCACGTACACCACCTACGCCATCACCAACGCCACGCAGCTCTTCGCCCAGGAGACCAAGCCGGAGAGCGTGCGCGTGGCACTGCTCATGACCGACGGCTCCGACCACCCCAGGAACCCGGACGTGATCGCGGCATCCGCCGAGGCGAAAGGCAGCGGCATCAAGCTCTTTGCCCTTGGCCTTTCGGACCAGGCGCGGCAGAGCCAGAGTAGTGCCAAGTTGCGTTCCATGGCCAGCTCTCCTGCCAAGATGTACGTCCACTCCCTCACAGAGGCCAACCTGGAGGAGACTCTTCTCAAGGAGATTGTAAGTAGAGTCCACACACCCATTGTTTGACACCATCAAAAGTGGGGCGTTATAGTGGATTCCTGGCTTTGAGACCTCTACGTTTTGTTAACCACTGCTGAAATCTTGGCTGTGGGTGGTGCTATAAGGTGGTGGTAGTACACCATCACTACAGGTTCAAAAGAATGAAACCAATGAAATGAAGCCAGGATGGGGGCCATGGTTGTGTGGTACGTTGTGTACTTACTTAGCCTACCTTCATCAAGTCACACATGTCCTGGGGATAACAGAACCTGTTGCAGTTACTTGGGTTTTTGATGGACTTTACCAGTGTCCATAGTGTTGCCTTTGAGGACTTGGTGTTTGGGTAACCAGTGTTTCTCTTGACTAACTAACTTCTAACTTCAACTTTGCAAGTTCATATTCACAACAAATAACATACATTATTTTAGCCAACAGAACTATGTAGGCAGACCTGATTATCAGAGGCATTTGTTTTGGTGCCCCTTTATGATCTTGGAATATTCCAGATGGATGCCTGCGTGACGCTATAGAGACAGCATAAAGTGTAAGAGATTTATACCGGAAAATTCGATCACAAGGCAAATAACTTCACATTAGCAACCGATATAAATAAAAAATCCCACTTGCTATTGTATGTCTGCTGTATGGAACACAATTCGCGTAAATCTCAGCTGGGTGTCCCCAGAGGAAGGTCACTTGTCAATGCCTGAATGAAAGTGTGCCTCAGAAGATTTTCCACAAATGCACACACAAGTGGCTGGCAGCGCCCTGGGAGTTAGCCCTGTCTACAGACAGACAATAGTGGGGACTGTGTTGAAGTACAAACTGAATGGCATTACATTTCCCATTTCCATCCTAAACAGAGGGTCTTTACTGGGAGTCATTGCTTGGCAGGGGAGAGGGAAGAAGGGGGAAATCATTCACTATGTCCTTCCTAGATTTCTTCCAAGCAGTGTAGGCCTACTCTAAGATACTTTGCAAGCAGTGTAGGCCTACTCTAAGATACTTTGCAAGTAGTGTAGGCCTAAGATACTTTGCAGGCATACTCATCAGCATGTTGTCCATTTTTGTTTTCACAGAGTGCCATTGCTAATGAGGGTGTAAGTATTTCTTTATACAACGTTATTGCATCAGAAAGTATCACAAATCTACAATCTTTTAAATACTTTCAGCAGGTTGGCAGTTCTAACTTTAATGTAACTTCATTAACTAACTCCATTATTCTGTGACATGTTAGTGTCTCAAGGCACAACCTCTGGTGTGTGCGTGTGAGAAGGGAGACAGAGGCCTGGCGGGAAGTCCAGTGAGTTCAAATTCCATCAGTTGAATTCAGCACTTTGCTTATACTCTGCAATTCTCAATAATAATTTATAATTTAAGCCTTTGTAAAAGACTTGTCATAAATGTTGTCAAGCCTTATAAAGAGATTAGTGCTTATGTATGTAAATGGGTTACCAATTTCCCTCTACATTTAGGGCAAAAAGGGAGACGCAGGATATGATGGGCCTCCAGGGCCAAAGGGCTCAATGGTATGAGTACATATCTGAATTGATTGATTGATTGATTGATTGATTGATTGACCGATCGGCTGGTTGGTTGGTTAGTTGATTTTTTGGATGATTGATTGTTTGGTTAATTGGTTGATTGGTTAACTGATTGGTTGGTTAGTTGCCCTACAAATGGATGGGTTGATTTGTGTATTGCTTGACTGGGTATCTGTGTGTGTGGATTCATCAACATCTGCTGTCTGTGCCTCTCCTGTGTCATATGCTACCAGGGGCCGCCTGGTGTGGATGGCAGGCCTGGCATCGATGGCGAAGAGGTAAACTGTAAACTGTAAACATAGCAATTGGTTTCAGTCTTTCATTCAATATTTTTTAGTATATAATCGGATGTTGTCGATAATTTGTGCATTGTTTTTTTTTTGTCTGTATCAACAGGGGGCGTCAGGTTTTAAAGGTGATAAGGTAATGTATCTTTTAGCAATGGAGTTTTCCTCAGGTATCCATCAGACTAGTCCATCATGACTGTAAGCATCATCATAAACATTAATCTAGCAGGCACACCACTGATTAACATCATTAAGTCCTGGTTGCTGAAGTATGATCCCATACATACCTCAGCCCCTGCTCACATCCGTAGAGGATAACCAGTAGTGATCATTCACACTCATTCCCACTTTATGTGGCTCATCATGATATCACATGACTTCTTGTGAACTATGCTGCAGGGCGAGAGAGGGGACTGCGGTGCCCCGGGGGTGAAAGGAGACACGGTAAGACCTTTCCATCACACACAACTGTACAGTCCATATGTAGCCTGGGACCAGTTGTGCAGAGACTAACTGGACCATGGCAATGTTTTCACAGGGCCTGATGGGACTGTCTGGGCCACGGGGATTTAAGGGAGAGCAGGTACAGTATGTCTGTCTTGTCCTGAATTGTGCATTTAAGAAGGTTAATCACAGAGGGATAAGGGATTATTATTTTTTAATTAATATTGTGATACAAAATAATAATCAGTGTTTCTACTGTTTATTAGGGAGCAAATTATGTTTATGTTTCAGGGAAATTTAATTAGCAATATTTTGCTATGGTTTGATGTTTATGTTCTGGTTATATCATGAACAGAAGGCTAATTTCAAGTATAGTGTCAGCAAGATAGACGTATTAAAATTGCGATCTGAATAAACTGATTACAACATCTTTATTAATTCCGATTGTAACAACCAAAACAAGAGTACCTCGCCAAAAAGGGAAATGTATACGGAGCTGAGTCTTCTTCCCCGTCCGTGCACTTATGGAATGTGAATTAGGGATTAAAGCTAATCCGGAGGCTAACGTGTATCTAAAGCAGTGGATCCAGCCTTGCAGGATATTATTTGTTTTTCAGGAGTGGACTTTGTGCTGAGGGATTAGCCCAGGCGCAGAGTCGCACAGCTCAACTTTGCCCTCCAGCATTGGCATGATGACAGTGACTGTTTTGCTGTGATGAGCTATTGAGAGTTTAGAGACACCCAGCCTCTCCTGTTACTACTACTACTGCTTACATTGCTGTTACTTTTTTGCTACTTTATCTCCAATACTACTGGTACAATCTATACTATTACAAATAGGACTTCTGTGCAAGCTCCATTGATGTACTGGTATTTTATTTATTTTTTTGTGGAATAAGTACACAATACAAGCTGTTCAGTTGATAGAAAGACCCACAATAGGATTGCTATGCCTTCGCCTTCTCTGGAGGGAGAAAAATACCTTGATGAGCTGCCAATATTAGACAAAGGAGGCAAATACTGGAGGAGGGTGTGGTGTGTTGGCTGCAGATCACAGTACCCCATGCAGCCACATTGTATTGTTTACATTTCAGCCATGTTATGTACTATGACTATGGTTTGTTTATGTACCTTCATCTAGACCTGTGTATTGGCAAGGACCTCACAATACGATGCACATCACGATACATGGGACACGATACAATACATCACAATATATATATACAATACATACTGTGACATATTGCAATACCTTTAACTGAAAATGTAAACATAGAGCTGGAACCACCCTGGCAGTGAATGTTGTGTGTGATGTCTGTATGCTACTGAGACTTTGGATTTCCCCTTGGGGATCAATAAAGTATCTATCTATCTATCTACACGTAGATCACATAATACTGATAATTCAGCAGACAAATAATACAAAGAAATTGCAAAAATATCGCCTCATGCAGCAGCAGTGATATATTTTGCGCAAGTGGCGATACGAATACGATATATCGATATTTCGAAATTGAAAGCACAGCCCTACCTTCATCACACATCAGGCATTTACATCACTTAAGTACTTCACACCAATTTTATTTGTGTGTCCAAACGTTTGACTGGTAGTGTATGTTTCAGGATGTATTAGGTATTGTATAAGGTGTCTTATTGGCCATTGGCCATTCATGACAACTGATGTTTTATTTTTGTAATTTCAACTTCAGGGTCATTTGGGTCCTCCAGGGGACCAAGGCCCAGAGGGACTCCCAGGGCCCAAAGTAAGAACCCTCCCACCCCACCCATCCCAACAACCCACCCACCCACACGCGCCCGTAAGGGCCCAAATTAAGATTGCTGAACCTCAGCCAGCTAAAGCCCCCCCACACACACACACACACATACAGGCAGACAAAGACTCCTTCATTTGTCCATGTCCATGGCATGGCTGTTTTCTGGGCATCCAGAATATTTGAAGAATGAGCTGACCTTTTCAAAATGGAGCCGTCTCAGTTTGAATGTGATATATCTGTGGGGAAGGTTGTATGACAGAACAAGTGGCACTTTGATCACAAGACAGTTTTATAACTCTTGAAGAATGATCATTGCATAGACAATCTGTGACATTAAAATGGCACCATAAGCCACACACATTTTCCCATGATCCCTCGTATGCCATTTTAGATCACTCTATTATTAGTAGAAACAGTAAAACAGTGTTTTTCAACCTTTTTTGTGCCACGGCACACTTTTGACACTTAAAATGTCACACAGCACACTAACATCCTGTGTGAAGAAAAAATAAAAATACCATAGCCTAAAATTTCAAATAATACACAGATATGGCCTTATTATGGCTTCTATGCAAGACCTGCTCAATAAAACAAGCGCCCTCTGTTTCATTTGTAGGTGACTATATCTAATTTAATTGTTGTTATGAACTGGATATGTGATGATTCTGTGAATGCTGGATATGGGGCCCCCGTTGTACAATGCCTGCATACCACAAATAGTGCAATCATACAATCAATGAGAGCATGTGGTTATAAATTCTTTGATGCAACAGTTGCTTTTCTGGACCAGTGAGTGACATTTGGTTAATTTTCTGCGGCACACCTGATGATCTCTCACGGCACACTAGTGTGCCCCGGCACAGTGGTTGAAAAACACTGCAGTAAAACACATAAATTGTTGTTGCATTATTTATACAACAGAATATTATAATAATGTATTTATTGAAATTACAGCACATTTATAAGAGCTTAATGAGGCTGCTGTTCAATTTGTGGCCTCTTTATCTTATTCCAGGGAGATCGGGGACCTGTTGGTGCTTCTGGGCTACAAGGAGACATTGGCATAGGATTCCCAGGTCAAAAGGTCAGGGCATAGTTTTTATTACACTAACCATATATGCTGTATCTCTCATTACAAGAACACATTACCAAGATTATTTGACATTCATCATTTCAGTTATCAGTTATCATTCACTCATTTGAAAGTGAACACTACCAAGCTTAATGCATACACAATGTTTGCTAACAGTTTTTAAATATGTGCCCAAAGTGGAGAGATGTAATGTGCTGATGCAATGCATTGTGACGGGTGAAGCAATGGCTTGTCAATCAGTCGACCTGGGTTTGATTCCAGAACTCGCCGCCGCGAGTCCGTGTCGCTTTGAATAAAAGCGTCTGTGAAATACCAGTCAACTTTAACTTTATTTTATTCCATGGTGGATTTCAGGGTGACAAAGGCAACCAAGGACGGCCAGGACCTGCTGGTCTTGTAGGGGTTGGACAGCCAGGTCAAGCAGTAAGTTAAAACTTGCCTTTTCATATCTTTGTCAGATTCTTATTTATGTGGATAGGAACCTGGCATGAGTGTGAATGGATTCTTCACACAAGGGTCACAGATGTAATGGTAGATCATTTTTCTCATGAACCACAAAGGTATTTTGCAAGAATTACACAGCGGTACCACATCAAGATTTGAGTTCCAATTTTTGGAGGATTAGCCGACATCTGGACACCTTTTTAACTTCAGGACTCGCCAGATATTCTGAACTTAAAATGAGGCCACAGACCCACTGCCCTGTGTAGAAAAATATTCAACATTCTAAGTTAAACTGTACATTCTTTCAAAAAGCAGTATTGACTTTTCTACTTGTATTTTCAATCGACCCTCATGTGATGTACAGTATTTCTGTAGTCTTCTTGTCAGCAGAGGTTTCTTGCAAAGAAATAGCATCAAACTAAAACATAGTGTAAGCCTAGTTTATGACTTTGGCATATATATAATATATATATAATACCCTCTGTGAGTGAATCGGTGAGTGAATGATTGTGTGATGATGTGTCTGTTTAAAGGGCCCCCCGGGAGCGCCAGGGCCACAGGGCATTCAAGGCGTCCCAGGTGAGGGTCTACCCGGACCCAAGGTGAGTAGTAAACAGACCTTTAAAGTCAGAATGACATGTGGGACACACACACACACACACACACACTGTGGCGCAAGTGGATAAAGTGTCCATACCACATTCAAGTGTAAGTGCCCGGAGAGCCAAAAGCCGCAAGAATATAAATAATATAAATGTCTAATAATAAAATAATAATGTCTAATGATAATGAAAGAGAATAAAAATACAGTGACATGATATTCATTGAAGTGCTGTATTAGATACGTATGTACTGTATATCTGAAACTGATTCACTCACCCCACACCCGCATCTGTCATTCCTCATGTCACAGGGGGAAAGAGGCTACGAGGGACCCAAGGGTGGCCGGGGTCAAACAGGAGTTGGAAGCAAAGGTGATAAGGTAGAGTATATCATGAGGTTATGTGTAGTTCTATATGAATCCTGTTAGGGGTTACATCAACTAGTCAACTATTAAAATCACTAGTCGGTGTTGTACGCAGCAGTCAACTAGTATTTCCAGCTTGTTATGAAGGTAATGGGTTGTGTTGGTTGTGTTGCTGTAGGGAGGTTGTGAAGGTAATGGGTTGTGTTGCTGTAGGGAGGTTGTGAAGGTACATTAATGGGTTGTGTTGCTGTAGGGAGGTTGTGAAGGTAATGGGTTGTGTTGATGTAGGGAGGTTGTGAAGGTAATGGGTTGTGTTGCTGTAGGGAGGTTGTGAAGGTAATGGGTTGTGTTGCTGTAGGGAGGTTGTGAAGGTAATGGGTTGTGTTGCTGTAGGGAGGTTGTGAAGGTACATTAATGGGTTGTGTTGCTGTAGGGAGGTTGTGAAGGTACATTAATGGGTTGTGTTCCTGTAGGGAGGTGCAGGACCCCCCGGTGTTCAAGGGCCAGTGGGAGCTCCTGGACTTGGAATTCAAGGAGAGAAGGTTTGACATAATCAACTCATCAAGAGTGGTTGACACATTTCAGCAAACATATGTTAGGATTAATATGTAATAATCGGTATTGATGATAATTGTATCATCCTTTCCCAAGGGCAACCAAGGGCCATTAGGCCCACCTGGTCCGAGGGGGCCTCCAGGCCTGGGGATTATGGGACCAAAGGTAAGACTTCTCTGTCAAGTATCCGTTTTGTGAGATTAATTAGGGGCTTTTTTTTGCTGTGACTTTGCATTTACATTTGCATTTACTTACATACAGTATGTACTCAGTTGTGTGGTGTGTGGTGTAGTGTATGTGTGTGTGTTTACTGTAAACACACACTGGACGTTGATTTATCCATACAGTCAGTTTGATTTTTATGTGTGGTAAGGATGTGGTGTTCTAAATTGTTTTGACACATTGTGTTGTCAGGGAAACCAAGGTTTCACCGGTGAACCCGGACTCCCTGGAGAGCGGTCCATTGGGAATCCTGGTCCAAAAGTACCATTTCATTTATTCACATAACCTATAATACAATAGCAGAATGTCATGTGTTATTTTACATACACATTAATGTGTTGGAAACATGTTTTTTGTATATCTGAGCTTGTTGGCAGAGCTGCAGTCCATATGATATACAGCACCATTCTTTTCTCAAGTGATGCATAAACTAATCATCTGGTTTGCTGATTTGTAAATCTGGATTTGCGCAGGTCTAAGTCTTTAATGTCTCTTGTCCAGGGGGAGCCTGGTCTACCAGGTTTGGCTGGAGCCTCTGGCATCGCTGGAGATGATGGGGCCTCAGGGCCAAAGGTGGGAATTCTGGGAATAATGTGATGAGTGATGTGGGAATATTGGGAAGGCTGGAATCATCTGTTCACTTTCATCACCTACAGAAAGTCATAGTGGATTCGTATTGAACATGTTTTTAGCGTGTTATTTTACTGTACATTTACTACTGGTATTTGTCCTTGCTGAGCTGTGAATAGTGTGAGTGTTTTAATAAACAAGGATTTCTCATGTAATTTGTATCGTTGTCAGGGTGATCCAGGGTTACCTGGGCCTAGAGGGCAGGATGGCCCACCTGGAAGGGGCTCACCTGGAGTAAAGGTACACTATTGTTATGCAGTAGGCTGTTTTAACAATGGAGCGTGTAATGGTGACCACATGAATTTCCTACTTGTGGATAATAAACCACACCATGCCTTGGCCTTGACCTTGTTAGTGCTATGGGTAGGGAATTTTCCACAGCGGCCAATCAACAACCAAGCTTATATACCATCAAAAAAAAAAAAAAAATCACCAACAGAACAGCCTTCAAGAGCATTTCACTGGGTTTTTCAAGCATCGAAATAGAAATGTTGACCCATAGGCAATGAAATATATGTCCTGCTGGTCCTGTTTACTAACTGTAGCTGACTCCTGCAGGGTGACAGAGGGGACAGAGGTGGACGAGGCCAGCCTGGGGGGGCGGGGCCTCCCGGACCTGCAGGACCGAAGGTGAGCACCACGATGACCACTATGGTGTCAACAAAGAATCGAGACATTTTACAGTAATTTTTACTGATATAGAAGGGAAATATAATCTTAGTGTCCTCAAGCAATTTAATGCAATGCAAGCAGCAAGCAAAAGCCACTCACTCACAGTATTTAAAAGTTGCTTAAACTACAGTGGTGCTAATGAGGCACAAATATGATGTTTGTTTATATTTGATTATTTGTTTATGCTACTAATGATGTTTGTTGATATTTAATTCATTGTTTAAATAGCTAATGATGTCTGTTTGTATGTGATTATTTGTTTGAATTACTTATAATGTTCATTGATATCTGACTAGGGAAGCCCTGGCTCTCCTGGTCCACCAGGAAGAGTGGGATCTCCAGGGAGGGGTATACCAGGAGAAAAGGTACAATGTGGTGCTTTATCAGTGCCTGGTTGATTTGTATTGATCAGTTGTTCGAGGTTTGATTCATGGTCTGGCAGATTTAGGAAGGAAGCAAATGCCGTGTAGAATAACTCGATAGGCAGCATTATATTTTTTGTTTGACGCAGCATTTATGGCAAATGAAAGTTGCCATAAATGCTCCCTTTACAACTCCAGGGAGACTCGGGTCCAGTCGGTCCTGCAGGCACAGTGGGGGAACCCGGCATTGGTATTGCAGGCCCGAAGGTACGCAGAACAGAACACAACCATACATACATCCACCTGTACATCCATCCATACATCCACCTGTTCATCCATCCATACATCCACCTGTTCATCCATCCATACATCCACCTGTTCATCCATCCATACATCCACCTGTTCATCCATCTATACATCTGTTCATCCATTGCTTTCATCCCTCCATCCATCTATCCTTCCTAATGAGAACACTGAGTGTCCCCTGTGCTCAGATTAGATGAATGTGTTCTTCCTGTTGAAGGGTGAGAGAGGACTACCTGGACCACTTGGGCTACCTGGGGCCAAAGGGGAGGGCTATCCTGGCCCACAGGTAATAGCAGCCATTTTGAAAATTAGCTCCACCACAACAGCTACAACTTGAAAGTCTGTTAGTTGTAACAATACTAACTAATAATAATCAACCACTGGAGGTAAATCCCATGTTTGTCTTATTAGGGAGTCCCAGGGGTAAAGGGACCTCTAGGAGAACCTGGTCCAGAGGGAAGAGGTCTACCAGGACCAAAGGCAAGTCAACCATCTAGCACACTCAAGTTTTCTCTTCGGTGGCCTTTATTTTAATCAGTGCTTTATTTTAATCAGTTCTAGATGCTTCTAGCTGCTAGGGGAAAAAAAGCAAAATGCATTTTAATCACAAAACATACTGTAGCATAGAAAGAAATATTCAGTCTTGGTGTCAAACTTTTGCATCAAAGTTTTGGAAATGTTTTTTGTCCCTCAGGGAGACCGTGGCGCCACAGGACTCCCTGGGTTTCCCGGGGCAACAGGGATAGGACAGATTGGACCCAAGGTGAGAGGATACACAATGAGCACAATTAGCATATCATATGCATATCACTGACAGCTCTCGCATAGTTTAAAAAACCTTGGAAGTTATATGTAGTCATTTGACAGGGAATGTTATGCAAAGTCTTGTCCGATCCAGTGAGATCCTGTATTACACAGTGTTTCTTCCTCCTGATAGTTAGGCCCTTAATTGTTTTACTCCTATCACATTATTGCTCTTTAATCCAGAAAAGAGAAAGTCTTAGGTATGTGAAGTATATTGTGTGTTTTGTGTGATATGGTGTAAAATGGGTTGGCTGTTCATGCCACTGTGGATAAAACTGTGTGCTAAATAGGTTCCTGTGCTAAAATGCATGAGGTGAAGTGTTCTGATCCGTGTGTCCTAGGGTTCCATGGGTCCGTTGGGCCCACCAGGTCCACAGGGCCCTCCTGGGGAAGGCATCCAAGGGCCAAAGGTCAAGTTCCTATTTTCTTAATATGGTCTTGAGTTCACTCTCTGTTAATATGATGTTTTAAAGAGTTGGCTTTGAAGTTGCCTGCTAATACCATACTGTAATAGTTAGGTGACACTTAAAGTTGTGTGCCTTGCGACCATTTTGCTTACTAAGCACTAATAGTTGTTTACCTGGTGTGTTGTCCTCTTCACTCCAGGGTGATAGTGGCTATCAGGGAGTCCCAGGCCCAAGAGGTCCTCCAGGAGAGGGCCTAACAGGTGCGAAGGTAGGACATGCCAGACAAAGCCCAGGTGGCCATCCTGCCGTGCACACACCGTACCAGCATTCGTTATGTCTGGTTGATGTAAATGTTCTGGTAACATAGTAGCTAAGGAGCTGAAGCATGCAGTAGCCAGAGTTGCTCTGGGGCGACTTGCCCTTATAATGATTGACGTGTGAAAGTCGCTTTTGATAAAAACGTCAGCCAAATGAATAAGTAAATAAATAAATATGTAAATAATGTAGAGCTGCATGATTATGACCAAAATGATAATCACAATTATTCTGATCAATATTGAGATCACGATTATTTATCACGATTATTAATTAATTTTAGTGACAAAAATATTTTTTCCCTAAACATATTGGACTTGCTATCTGGCTCACCCAAATTCTTCCCCTCACATTTACTCCCCTAAATTACTGCAAATATCAATTTGACTGCGACTTCCAAACTTCCAAACAAATGTTTTGTGCGTGCTACTTTGTTAATATTTTGGAAAACGCCCACCGGGAATCCTCCCAACGCTCCCCATTAGCCACTTAAGCTCTGCTTCGTGTTCATGAGTTTACTGTAATCGTTAGTCCAGGGGTGTCCAAACTTTTTGACTGAAGGGCCACTTTGGGTTTTGAAAATTGGCCAGCGGGCCACACACAAATAATAATAATAATAATAATAATAATAATAATGTTTTGTATTATTTAAATGACAAAATAATTTTGTTGTAGAAAATTAATTTCTTAAGAAATACTGTTAATTTGATGCTGTTTAATTCATTTATAAATGGTGCACTGTCACTTTAAGACACTGCCAGCTCCACTCAAATATAGCCTATGGCTAGTGCTGTGCCTATGGCTGTGCCCTCTCACAGTTTATAAATGGTCAGGGAACTACTGTTGCCATCGCCCTCTCTCCCACGCTCAAATGCGTCCCCAATTAAATGGACTAGCATAACTTAGTTAGATCTGCTGCAATGGAGGTTCTAAGTATCTCGATGTGACAAGCTGTTTTGACATTGACATTGTAAACGTTCTCTAAGAAGAGTGTAAAGCAGTTAACCACAACGTCGTCTATCGCTGAAAAAAAATAGCGAGCGGCCTATGATAAACTAATAAATGCTCGGCGGGCCGGATTAAAGTGCATGGCTGGCCGCAGTTTGGACACCCCTGGTTTAGTCATTCGTTGATATGTAAAACACTGACGTGTAGGCTACATTTTCATTATTGTTCACTCGTTTTGAGTAGGCTGTGTCTTGAAACGCATAGGTTGCACATGTAGCTTATAAAATACATGAATAAAATTCACGGATCCCGTCGTTAGCTCAACTCTTATTACAGTATAGGCTATCAGAGGAAGCAAACAAGGACTAAAAGTTAACGTGATAAAAAAAGGCATGTGTGGTTTACGTCATGTGATGTGTTTCACGGTATGAGTTGAGAGCCCTGCTTTGCTTATATTTTTGGTTAACTTAACTTGCCTGAAATCCGAAATATTTTCGAACAATGGATGATCCGCTTCGAGGGACAAGCTCTTGGCCTTCTGCTGTGCCACACATTTGATTTTTGATCGTCGTTTATTGTGTAGTCTAACTAGCCTACTAATAGTTAACATAATGTCACTAGTCCACAGTGCATCAGGCTGAGCAGTGCAGGGAACAGCTGTCATTGGTAGGCTGCATGCAGGCACATGCAAGGGCGTCAGTTTGTTTTTAGAAGTGGTGGGGACAATAACCATAAGCTTGAGTGTGTTTTGAAAAGTGCGGGGTACCCTTATGTAAGCTATTAATCCATTCAACATATGCTCAACAGTAGTGTTGCGCCGGTTAAGGTTTTTTTAACATCCGCACCCACCCGACCCGTCAGGAGAGTCAATCTGCACCCACTCGACCCTCAATATGCACTGATTAACTACCCGAACCTGACCCGACAAAAAAAAAAAAAAAAAAACAATGAGACGTCTTTTTGGCGCAACGTGTGTCTTAAAACGAGGTGAAAATTTGCAGGCCTGCTGATCTGTTCACATGATGCGGAATTTTGGGGAGGCAGCATCAGCTATTAATGTGACGTGCAACAGGGGCGTGTAGTGTGATAGGCGTAGGCCTTATTATGCGTGGGCCTTCAGATGCAGCAGGTGTGTGATTTCCAAAACCATGGCGGGAGAACCGACTGCATTTTGGTTAGCTTGCATTTGCTTTGATGTTGCTTAGAATGTTAGATTCTTGCAAAAGATGTCTTCAGACAATAAAAAGTAATTTGGAAGTGAAATTGAAGAGAAGAGTTGCCCCCTGCGTTGGCCGTGATTCCCCTTTGAAAATCAGAGGTTCTCAGGCTACTGTGGCCTTGGTCAGTGGCGCCGCCAGCCGTAATCCTGTAGCCTACGCACTGTGCGTACAATAATTCATGAAATCATTCAATACAACAATAAAAATAGCTTGTGTACTGTCTTAATTGAAACATGCTTCACGCACAAATGATAGCCTAGGGCAAAGAGAATGGACATCTCAACACAAGGATAGGCCTACATTAGAAGATGATGGTTGGTGTAAACTTTGTCACACGACGTGATAAGCAGTTCTGGCGCTTAAAAACGCAACGTTCCATTCAGTCATAAATCATTCAAACGTAGGCCTAGTGCTCGTCATGAAAAGAAAACAGCAGCTTAATATTTTTCAGGTGTTTAACAGTAGGCCTAGGCGCACTGTATCAGTTATGCCGTAGGCAGTGAAATTATTAGGCATTGCATCCTGTCACTCTGGAACATCGCAGTTCGGGTTGATAAGATTCAGTTAATGCGAGTATCGGTCGTCTCAAAGTTTGGGACAACCAAACAGCAGAGTAGGCAAAGCAAATCCTACTTGTTAGGTTACCAATAGCTGTCTTTTCTCCATGCCTAGGCCTATCGGAAATCACGACATAAGCTCATTGGTTTCTTTTTTTCTTTCCTTTCTTGTTCGCGTGTTGGGTAGTGAAGCGATGCATTTAAGTCAATGTACATCAGAGCCGATATGGCCAGCCCTGATCTGCTGCTCTGTAAGGTAGCCTATTTCTGTCCCACCCAAATTTGCTGAACTACTTGCGAAGTAGCCTATTCATCACAGACATCACATGTATCACACGAACGAGCTTTTTCTCAGCTTTTAAACGATGTTGGTGGTTAGTTGTTGTGGTAAACGGTTCGCGAGAAAAGTAGCCTAACTTTAATTTAATCATAGCCTATTTTCTGCACCCGTCTATCCCTACCCATTCATCTTGGCTTCGCGAACTTTCCCTCAACACATGACAAACCATATATCAGAATAAACAGCAGACCTTACCGAACACAAAGGTGTAATTAAAGTTTAAAGTTTTAATTAAAGTTTAAAGCACTCCCCTGTACAGTTAGCCATTCCAGAGTAATCCGGTTTTAAATTTGCAGCAATGTCTATATGCATGTCTCCAACTTTGGGGTTCACAATGTGTTTAAATTGTTCAATAGGCCTACATGATTTTATAACAGGCCAAATACAAAATAAATGTTACAAATATCGCCTAGATAGCCTATCTGTAAACATTACAATCAGAGGATATACATATAGGGCAGACCGACGCTCATGAGTTCTTTGTTTTATCGCTGGATTTTAGGATAGCCTACTATGGCAACCGATTGCATTCCGAGCTACAGTCAACTCTAGCAGGCATTACATGACTGGAGGGTCGGGTGGGTGCGGTTGTTAAAAAACCTTAATCGCGCAACACTCGATCCACACATATCAAGGCAGGTGTGCATGCTGTGAGGATGTCATTGTGCGCGCCTATCGCATGGTTTAGACTCGATGATTTCAGTATGTGGGGATTTTTTCGGTCGCAATTGGTTTGCACATTTTTAGAAGTGGTGGGGACGAAATTCAAATTATAAATAGTGGTGGGGACATATCCCACCCGTCCCCCGTAATCTACGCGTATGGGCACATGGTCAGACAGGTTTAAGGAGCGCTTGATTTGTTTTGTGGAGCGTTCTACGGGTTGCCAGGTTGGTTCTATGGGTAGAGCACGCATTTGAAATATCGCTCGATCACGCAAATGTGATCGTGGGAAGCCAAAATCGTGATCGTGATTAAAATTCGATTAATTGTGCAGCCCTAAAATAATGTGTTGTTTGTTGTGAGCCTGTAGGGGGACAGAGGCTTCCCAGGAGAGAAGGGCAAGAAGGGCGACAGAGGAGGACATGGAGAGCCTGGGTCAGCTGGACCTGTGGTATGCTGCATTACCCTCCTGATCACTGGTCTGTCTTCAGAGTGGTCATCATGCTCATATTGATTTGCCCATAGTAGAGAGTGGGATGGGCTCAGTGTTGATCTGTTGACTTCAATGTAAAGATGTGTCTGTCTCTGAAGCCAAGAAATGTCTCTTCTATTATAGGGCAGAGTTGGAGAAAAGGGGGAGGCTGGTCTGACAGTGAGTGACTGTAAAGCATTCATATACTTTTTAAACTATTAATATACTCTATGATCATGTCATTATGTTAATATTTGTTGACCATTGCTAATATTTATTTCTTCACAAATCTATTCCAATTTACATCCAATAGAGAGAAGAGGTCATTGAAATTGTCCGGTCAATATGTGGTATGTGATAACTACGCTCAATCCTTTTGAAAGAAAAATCATCATCTAACTTCAATACTAGATCTTCCTACTTTATGTTCCTAGAGTTAGTGAGTAACATATTCGGGTCCAGGTGCCCACAGGGATCCAGGTTTGAGTCCGACTTGGGTCATTTCCCAGTCACACCCCATCTCTCTCTCTCTCTCTCTCTCTCTCTCTCTCTCTCTCTCTCTTGCTTCCTGTCACTCTCTACTGTCCTGTCTGATTAAAGCCCCCCCCCCCCCCCCCACACACACACACACATACACACACACACAGTTATGTATGACTACGGCACTAAATAACCTCCAAAAATATCATGAACTGTTATTCATTGAAATATTCCATATATTACGGGAGCTCTTGCACTTTCCCAGGCTGTGGGGTGCGCTGCAGAGTGAGCCCCCTAGAGCTGGTCTTTGTGATCGACAGCTCTGAGAGCGTGGGCCCAGAAAACTTCGACGTGGTCAAGGACTTTGTGAACGCCCTGATCGACAAGGTGTCCGTGAGCCCGGACGTGACGCGCGTGGGCGTGGTGCTGTACAGCCACATCAACGTGGTGGTGGTGAACCTGTCCCAGGGGGCGCCGCGCGACCACGTCAAGTCCGCAGTGCGGCGCATGATCTACCTGGGCGAGGGCACCTACACGGGCAGCGCCCTGCGGCAGGCCAACGAGCTGTTCCGGGCGGCCAGGCCAGGCGTGCGCAAAATCGCCGTGGTGATCACCGACGGGCAGACGGACACCCGCGACCAGGTGAAGCTGGAGGATGCCGTCCGGGAGGCGCACTTGTCCAACATTGAGATGTTTGTCATCGGGGTGGTCAACCAGAGTGACCCGTTCTTTGGGGACTTCAAGCAGGAGCTCAACATCATGGCAACTGACCCAGATGATGAGCATGTTCATTTGATCAGTGACTTTGCCACACTGACAGGTATGCATTTGGATACACTCAAAAAGACTATACCGTATGTAAAAATGTCATAGTACCAGAAAACCCATTTCAACACCTGATATCTGTTATTTGAAAGAAGGTAGTAGTTTGGCAAACTGATTATCTGTCTACTAATGTACAGTATTTTGTTGGAAAACTGAAGTAAACACTGAGCTACACAGTGGAGTGCACAAGTGGAATATTGTGTGCGAGTGTCCTCTGGGAAGATTTGGTGTTCCGATTTCGTGTGGTGGAAGGTTTTGCATCTGATCCAGCACAGAAGAATGTTGTTGGGACGTATTGTGGTGTTTACACAGGGAACTTCCAGTTCTTCAGTATGTTGTTCTTGTGTGTGTGTGTGTGTGTGTGTGTGTGTGTGTGTACGTGCGCGCTCGCGTGACTCATCGCAGCCCTGGAGCGCCAGCTGTTCAAGAAAATCTGCGAGACTAATGACGGAGCCCAGTTCAGCCGGTTCCCCAGCTCCCACCTCCCACCGGGCACCCATACCCCGTGGGCAGAGACTCGGGAACAGCCCGAGAGGACGGACACGCCCACGTTTACCGGAGACCACAGGAGGACACACACAGGGGTAATGTGAAATGTGTTCGTCTGTTAGGCTGCTTATGGTATGTGGAAGTGCGCCACTGACCTGAGTGTGGACTTAGATCCCAGTCTTATCATTCTAATCCTCAATAAATGTATGGTCTGAGTCATCACTGGCTCCGGACCTGAGCAATACCTCCATCTAGCAGTCAATGAAGCATTACAAGAGGAATCTTGAAAGCAATCAAGAGAGATTTTATTAGCATACATAAACTCACAAATCACTAAATATCCTAATAAACATCACCTCATATATTAATGTCACATCCCTGGAATAAATAATAGATAACTTATTTGGGTCTGAACTGAACATGACAGTGTCAGGAATTAGCTTCTGCAAGACTTTGGAGATCTTTTGCAACCTACTGTTACTGTGTCAATCTGAAATGCAGCCTGGAGCTCCTGGGGGTTATGAAGATCCAGCAAGACCCAGCATAGATGCTACGAGCAGAGTGGACAGTGGGAAGTCCTGGTGGTACAATGGCGGAGTTGCTCCCTTCCCCTATGTGCCCCCTGAGGAGCCACGCTGGCATCCCAATGGGCCTGAACACAGGTCCCCCACACAGCCGGAGTCTCCTCCTGCACCAAGCCTAGAATCTTCCATCACATTACGCAGCAACTTTACACAAGGTGGGCCATCATTTCCCCTCCATAAATATGTGTGTGAACTATGATTTTTCATTCCAAAGTTATCCGTCAATAAAGATAGAAAGGTAACCAGCCATCTTTCAACTGGAATTACATTTTAAATTCAACATAATGGATTTTTGTTTACTAGATGTAAATTCAGCAGACAAGTGACTTTCACTCTTGCTTCTTTTCCAGATGAGAAATGCAAAGATACCCTGGAACCAGGTCCGTGCCGGAACTATGAGGTCAAATGGTACTATGACCGCAATGCCAATGCGTGTGCCCGGTTCTGGTATGGAGGATGTGGAGGCAACAGGAACCAGTTTGAATCGGAGAAGAGTTGTAAGAAGTCCTGTGTGGGAGTATAATCGTCTGTCACATGAGACACTGAAATGCAATATTCAGGAGCTATAAAATTAGCCTCAGAAAAACATGTATTGGAAAGTTATGTACTGTATGTCATGAGACCTGGTTGCATATATCCAACCTGCTTTAAGTACTCAGAACATAGGAATTAAGTACCTCAAAATATATAGAAAAACTTGGCACTGATCATTCTATTATGGTAACATAGTCATGTTATATGGGAATATAAGTCACATCATTTCTCCATATACAGTACATAATAGGAAATGGTGCTACACTTTATTATAAAAAAAATTCTAAGAATCCATAAGCCATCTCACACTAAAAAGAAGAAATTGTATTCCATAGTCTTTTATATATCCAGTGAATGGGCCCAACTACTTGGCAACAAACCTCTTGTTCATGTAGCAGGCTTATGCAATCTGTATTTATTTTACCATAGAAACAAAATGCTCCCTTTACACACTGTGGAGAATGTGTAGTCTTAAGATATTGCTCAGGTCTTAGGCGAACTTCACACCTGTTCATCTGCTTGAAGCAAACTGGTGTCTACATTCAAACATGCATACTTACATACATAAGGCAACTCTTCCACAAGCCAGGGTAGGACCACAATAGAGATGCTTGAAGGCGAACATATTACAGAATAGGTTCTCACCTGCTTGCAGCAATACTATGTTACAACACAGTGTGTGGTTACAAAATTATATAATCAGTACGTACTGTATCACAGTGCTAAGCTATTAACATGGACATGACACATATTTTGAATGTACTGTATTTTAGTTTAATAGCTTTATTATCTAATTATGAGGATGTCTTAAAACTGTACAACATGAAATAAGTGTTGAATAAAAAAAAAAAACATTTTTCTAACAATGTGAATTTTTCCTGTTTTTTTTTCTTCTTCGAAGCATCAATTGGCATTCTATGAATCCATATGGATGTGTGCAATACATCCCCAAGGCTTAGTGTGTTTGTGTGAGTTTGTGGTTTGATCGTAACATGTATTCATGGCAGATGTCAATAATACAAACCCTTAGACCAGCGTATAGACAAGCCATCACACTTCATCTTCTGAAAGCTTTCCACAAAGAATTAGACACTTATAGAAGATTCTATCTGAAGGACCACAGGGATCTCAAATTAATGGCTGCTGCCACTTAGCTCAAACATTACCATCTACAGGCCAAACAACCCACTGGAAGTCATGAGTTAGGCCTACTTATGCCCAAGAAGCCACTAAGAATCTCAAAAAAATCTCCCCCTTTCCAAAGAATCACTTGACCAAGGTCATCACATCACACTTTTGGCTCTTGCAAAATTGAGGGAATTAGCCACTAAAGTATGACAATGAACTCTGAAGTGACCTCAATTCAGGAGCTCCTTTTGCCATTTCTTGGCTTGATTAGAGATAACGAAGAAAATCTTTGGCTTTGTAGGCGCACAAACATTCAAGGCAATTTTACTTTTCTTATAAAACTGCCTACAATAATGCAACCTCTTCCATGTGTAAAGAAGAATATATGAGTATGCTTTGTGATAAACAAAAGATAGTCTAAACAGTTGGAAAAATAGAGATTTTAATCACAGTGGTTTAGTAACGGACACACATACCATTTAAATGATCAATAAAACAAACAAACACACAATGCATCATTTGTAGAACACAAGATATGAACACATAACAATGTAGCCAGGGTTGCTGGATGGATTGGGGTCCATTCCTTCATATAAACCGAAGTAGTGGATACTGTTGGCTCCACTCCAGTCAAGCTGTAACAGTGAGTCAGAGAGGATTCAATTTGTTGAGATGACATTATTGTCTAAATCACTATGCACAACAATCAGCAGTGATAACATTATAATGTATTCTGTCTGAATAACTGAATTGAGAAAAACTGAGCCAACAGAAAATACACAACTTATTGTTTTCTGGGCCCATTGCCATAACCAGCTGCGTGATGTCCAAGGATCAACTCAAGGATCCACTCATTCAAAATACGTCACGCGTGTCCATAAAGACTCTTCATTGAAGTCTTTCAGGAAGAACGGTGACTATGGTGCCCTAAATCACTGGCTCTTCAGTGGGACTTAAGCCGGACAAAATTCTTGAAACTATGAATAACTTCCTAAAAACTTTAAAGTTTCCAAATGAATCCATCTCTTGTGCTGAAATAGAAATAACCTCTCAAAGAATATTGATATTTTTGATTGATATTAATGTTTGAGTGATATTGATGTTAATGTTTGAGCGATATTGATGTTTTCATCTAAAAGTTGAAACATAATTATTTGACAGTGGAAGTTAATAAAATAATAACATTTACATATAAAAGGCCCTAATTTAAATGACGGGTATAGTGTAAAGTCACTCAATGAGCAAAGTGTCTCTGGCATGAACTAAATATTGTGTGTTGCGTGGGAGCAGTGTAGTCCAGCAATGTTCGTGCTTAGGATCTTGCTCATACCTCGTTATTAAATTAGCTTTCTAAAACTGATTAAGACTGAAAAAGTCCCTGATTACAGCGCATTCAAAGCCATTGTAAAACACACTGCAACCATTCACTCTGACTGTATTACATTTGTACATTACTGCACCATGAAATTATACATAATTTAGTGTTGCTGTGTCTCTGCATTGCTTGCCAACCATTCCACTACAAGAAATATATTTTTGGTGGAAGAATGGTTATTATATTATTTATGAATAAATCATTGCATTTCTTTTGTCTGTGTCTTTATTTCATGAAATCTTGCCAAATATATGTAGTAACCGTTTTAGAAAAGCAATAAGCCTTGTATCATGCCTAACAACAACCCTACTTAGAACCTACCATCTCTTGGGGCATACTACTTTTCCGCTATTCAAAATTCAATTTAAACCCAAAATGTTTTATTAAGAACCAATAACACTCTCAACGATTACCTGATTAGTGAGGTCAACCCTCCATGGGTTGACCTGCAGTCCGTCGCACCAGCCCCCGCGCCCGTAGAGCCAGGTGCCATGCTCATTGGGCACAGCCCCCTCTGCCACGCGGAGGGCACAACCAAGGGCACTTCCTGCACAGGGCATCAGAGTCAAAATATTACATCTCACAAATAGCATTTCCATTCCATACAAACCTGGCAACACTTCTTAACTTATCATTTCACACTGGCAGAAAAGCTTTAACACGTGTTTGCTGTTAAACAACATTGTGTTACTAGTAGACTATGTGTATTCAGTTTCATACATTTCACAGGTTCCATTTCGTAGAAAACTGTTCTGGGATCTCTTAATCAACTTGTCTACAGCGTGTGTCGGGGAGTCAGACTATTTGTTCACAGCAACTTTCAGACCTTGTGTCCTGAGAGTGGATTCAACCAAAGTAGGAAGCAGCTGTAACAGAGTTTTTTTTTTATTTTTTATATTGGCTAAAGGTCCGGAATCATTTCCACTAGTCATAAGCATTGAAATCAGTACATAAGTACTTACATCTAGGTAGTATTTTTAACAATTACCCCACTGTCAAGTGTTTAAATAGTTCGGCTACAGGGACACAGCATTTCTTTTTTTTTTTTACCTGCAGAGTCGAAAATGCGGGTGTTATTGTAGATGCCATTGACCAGGAAATGGTGCGAGGTTACACAGAACTCTCCACAGCCATACTCATCGCTACCATGGCCAGTGATGACGGCATACAGCTCAACCTGTCACAGAAACAAAATGGTTTCAAAAGTCAAGGTGACACCCATTTGACATCACATTTGAAAAAAATAAATCTTGTGGGTTCCTATTAAGGAAATCTTATGGGTTCTGTCTGACACAAATTATTACATTAAACAGTAGAGCAACTTACTGAATAATGATTTATAAACGGCCAATTTATTTTGTCTATTTGTGCTATTTTATCTGTACAAAAAATACAAATCATCTGATGATTACCTTCTTGGTTGAGGTTGGGATGGTAAACTTCAGTGGTTGGAATCTCTTATTGTAGCCTTTGTCAAATGTGCCTCCATCAAACAGTGATGTCAATTTGAATGGCTGAAGCCTTTCACCATTGCCGGTTTCTTTGATTGAAATAGCTGGAACAAAATGGCTGACATTATTAGAAATTCCCCCCTTAAAGCTGCAGCACAAAGGGAGAGAAAACCTTGTTCAAAAAGATCTGGAATATGTTCATCAGCAACCAGAGTGAAATAAAAGCAACAGGTTAAAGACAGTATGTGTCACAACCCCACTGCTTGAAATGTCTATGTGGAGGGGAGGGTAATTGTTTTGACTTGGCTGATATTTTGAAGGCTGTTGCAGAGGGATGAACAGGTCCAGACGCCCCTCCAGAGACTCATTTCTCGCCATTTCACTCCACTGTTAGCAAGACACCTGTCGAGTTCCTGGAACACTGTCTGTCTCTCTCTCTCTCTCTGTCTGTCTCTCTCTCTCTCTGTCTATCTCTCGGTTTCTCTCTCTCTCTAAGCCCTATGGCCTTCTTACCGACAGCATCACCAAGGGAACATGAGCCACTGTCAGGGACAAACCAAATAACAAAAAAAAAGACATTTTACGTGAGCTATTCGAATTTCAACGCATTCAGTTAGCTTACATTGTGATGCCAATGGCCTCAAAAAAATCTGGGCTGTATGTTCGTGTGTACATTTGTTGTTTCGCATAAATACATTTTAATCATGTTAACACGGGTGAGCCTCTGACCTGACTGATTGCTTTGACTGAAGCGAAGGTTGAGGGTCACGACCCAGGGCATGGCCCAGGGCACAGTCTTCATGGTGAACGTACATCTCCCATTATTCAACAAGGGCATGAGCGGAGACACATCAGTAATCCAACGACCAATTCCTCTGTTGAATATGAACAGGTCAGTCAAGTCAAAACAAGCTTATTTATATAGCACATTTAAAAAAACAACAGGGGATGTATTAAAATACTGTACAGTCAAAGTTACTAGACTGATACATTACGGCAAAGGATATAAGAGGAAATAGACATATAAAACCTATAAAACATATAACAAGCTTATAAGACATATAAAACATATAAAATATATAAAAGAAAAAGGAATAAATAGTAAGAAAATAAAAAGTGATAAAAAGTAAAAAAGGATAAATGCTAAATATACATATTTTTTTATTGAGGTTAAATTGAGGTTTATCAGGTTAAAAATGGGACACGCTTAATGGAACCATCAAAAATAAAATAGTGGCAAGTAAAAAAAGCAGAGAAGCACTACAAGTGTGTGTAACCTGCGGAATGCGGTGATCCAGCGTCCCAGCTCCATGTTGCAGTACGGGCTGAAGTGGTCACAGCACACAAACAGCTGCACGGTGTGGTCCCAGTGAGCACATGTTTCATCCCTTCGGCCGGGACAGGACAGGGAGGCGTCCAGCTCCAGCACGTTGTAGTCCAGCCCACCTGCCAAAGGCAACAGAAAACGCATGTTTAAACGAGCCCATTCTGGGACTTTGGGGAAAAAGCAAACTCGTGCCATCCAAAAGGCCGGACAATGCAGGCGTGTGCAGAAACAGACCTGTGGGGAGGTCCACCGTGGCTTGAGCCCCATGTTCCCCCTGCATCTGGACGTGGTCAAACACAGGCACGACTGTAGCTGGCCTCTCTAGGTGTTCCCTCAAGCCCTCCTGGTATTCAAACCTACAGGGGCCACACATCTGACTGTTTCTGTATACAGTAATAGTGCTCTACAGTTATGGACTACATAATAAAAGTAGCACACACTCTTTCTTGCTAAAGTTGCAATGGTGTGTGTGTGTGTGTGTGTGTGTGTGTGTGTGTGTGTGTGTGACTGTGTCTTGTCACAAACCAATACACAGATCAGGACAGCAGACTGCAGGACTCTCAACCTCAAATCTCTTACTTCATACCTCCACTTGTTTCTGTTTGCAATAATACTCGACTCAAGGCAGCACATATGGGTTTTACTGTAGTTGGATTTTTTCTGATGGTATTGACATGCTGCATGTTGTGAGCAAAAAGAAAATTGATCAATAAGTTCACTAACCACTGGGCCTGCCAGCTGAGGAATCTGAAAGTGGGGTAGAGGAGCCAGCCCGTCTCACACAGCACCCCCTGCTGGTCGATTCCAAAGAAGAAATTGGGAGAGGGAGTGGTTTGGAAAGACACGTTCACTTCTTTCCCAGCTCTAGACACCATAAGACATTTACAAGGATGCACACACAGAGAACAAACATCAGGAACTGAGAACAGGAAGTGTGAGCAAAGTTAACTACAGAAAGATAGGTGGACAGTAGCAACGAGCTGCTGAGTTTCATTTCTTCTCCCAGCTTTGTGGGAGTGCACTAAAAAACATCACCAGTACAAAGACAACATACCGAAGGATGTTGTCAACAGATGCCTCCAAGTGCACCATGGCAGCAGGTATTCCTAGCGCAGTGTAGCATTCCTCTCCAATACAGTTCATGTCTTTGATTGGATGCCCAGTTGAAGCGTATACCAGAACTCCCACTGCTTTAGAGGCTGCCATGTTCTTCACCTGGGGCAGGATAAAAACATGTCACTTCATTTGGCAGTATATTTCCTATTGGCATCATTGTGTCAATTGGCTTTGACATTAGGCTATGTGAGAGTTGTACATTTGCAGTGTACTAGCATTCATTGTTACTGACTATGGTGTTAGACAGACATACCTTCGTGAAAAATGAACAACCACTGTCAGTAACCCATGCAACGGCACCTGCAACTGAGGAAGCGGGTGAACAACCATCACCTCCATCCTTCAGTCGGTATGGTTTCTGGTCCCAGTGGCCGTTCAACCAATCATACCTGGCGTTCAGTCGCTTGGCGATCACCGGTATATTCCATGCTGTGTGGAAGACAAAGATGTTTTGCATGAATCAAATTGAACTCACATGGGAGAATACCGTACATGATTTGGTTAGTGGACATGGAATCCTTCTTGCTTCGCTCCAAAAGTGATTGAGCCTCACAAATAAAAGCCTCTAAACGCAACAGACCTATGGAAGTGAACACAGCTTGAGCCAAGCCACAGTTGTGTCCACTGCAACCCCAGGAATACAGGACCTTCGGGATCCAGTTGCCCAACGCAAAAACAGGGACGGGTGAAAAATGTAATCTGGAGAGGACATCTTTCCCCCTGTGAGAGTTAAAAAACAAAACAAAACAAAAAAACAGTTAATTCTGAAACGTGAATATGAATATGCATTTAGGACTAACCTATTGGAATAATTCTGTCGCTTGTGTCCAGTAAGAACATGATTTAGTCATGTGAAACACATTGACACTTTCATCAAACTGCCAACACGCGTAATGGTCAATTTGATGCTGGGACGCGTTTTATACGGGCCTCCGATAGCCTACCTGTGAGAGGCCGAGGCAATGTGATAGACCTGCTCCCTCATCCAAAGCGCGTCTTCAGCAGCAGAGTCATCCAGAGATAAAAACAATGCATGAGTGTTTTCGGGCAGGTACTTGACCAAGTCGGTCAGTGAGGCGTTTGAGGACCACAAGCACTCCAAGAAAGCCGACTTGTTAGTGAAGGCGTGGATAACCACGGACGATTTCTTTTGCACGGGATACTTAAATTCCCCACCCAATGTCTTAATCTGAAATGGAGCTGCAATGTCTCCCGGTTCAAACCCTCTAATGTCATTATGTTTTCTTTGATATTTCAAGTGGATGGTTTGAATTAACGGCGCCAAATTCCGCATTTCCTCGTCAAGATTATGGGAAAGTCTCAGTTTAGACGATGAATATGCATGTATTTGAAAGCCTGTTAAACACGCGTTAAACAAACAAAATACAAACGCGATTATCAGACACATTTCTGTCATGGTGCAAAAGTACCGCTATACACCAGACTTCCTTGTTTCTCTTCTAAAGTAGTATTAAACTAAGTGGGCGTAACCTACGGTGGCTCAAAGGGTCAAATAAGCTATCCATTTGAGAAAATGTGTGCATAGAGCTTCATGCAGAGAGCGCTGATTTTAATTGGCAAGGGGAAATATTAATAATTTAGCCTATGTAGGCTAATTGAATATTCTGTTTCTCATACAACTCCACATCATTGTATATTTGTGTTCATCTGCGGCTGGAAAACATGTGTGTTCTCTATACATAGATGGGTAAAATGAAGAGAAGAATATCCATCGGCATCAATGATCTCTCCATTGTGCGTCCTGTACAGAACTTGTAGAGCTCAATTGCCGGCGTCAATTTTATACGCTTTTGACTGCCATTGCGCACATGGGATATGTTTATCAGAATATGTAGCCTAGAATGTTCATTCAAAGTCATTTCATTGAATTAACTTCAAATCAGTTAGGCTACAGGACGCGCAATGTGCAGAAGTTATGCTGCAGAAGGGAAAACTTTGGTCCCTTTTTGTCCCTCAAAACAAGTCAAAACAAGTCAAATAATCTCGTATTTAAAAACAACTTTTTAACTAGCCTACATTTCTTAGAGCGAGAATGATGGGCAAACTTAGCCAGCAGCTGCACTATGGTTGAAAACTAAGCTGCCTATATCAAATGTAGATTTTATATCACTTTCTTTCTATTCACATTGTCCTTTTGTAGTTAATGCTAGAAATAACAAGGTTACGCAAATGTATGACATATATGCCACATACACAATGGTAACTATGTAGGTGACCATACATGCCAACTCTCATTTTCATGGTGTAAATTGGGTTTGAACAAATGGTCGCGATTTACATCATGACTGGGTTGGTATAGTCGTCTCTGAGGAGTAAAGGCGCGAATTAACACATTATAATTACACATGCCACTTGACAGTAGGTTTGCACTGTATAAATGACGCGCGCTCCCTGGGACGCACACGAAAGTGCACCACAGTTCTTGCAATGCTGCACATCAAAGTCTGTGGAGAAGACATTTTCTTTACTCTCATTCCTGGTTTCAATGGATAGTCAAGTATAGGACATATTTCAATTATTGAAAATCTAGAATATACTGGTGTTCCTGCATCTTTAACGGCATCGCTCGTCCATTGGCGCACGCTCTCAGGGCAAGATGAAAACTCTGCTGTCAATTATAGTCCTTTGCAGTTTGGCAAATATGTTTTGCCAGGAGCTGTATTCCAGCGAAGACAACTTGTCAACGGAAAATTTCCAACTTGAGGTTTGTAGGCTAACTCATCTTTAATTTGACTGCTTGCCACGTTGAACTCTGAATTGCTCCACAAAATATGCATCCTTTTAAAAATGTTTTTACCACATTTTAGGACTACCCATCTCAGGGTCACTTATTAGATCCTGAGCCTTTGCAGACATTACTGCGAATCATAAGGAAACCCGGTGCACAACAATTCTTCGGTCTAATGGGGAAAAGATCCACAGGTAACAGCTATTCAACTGTCTAATTTTAACTAAAAGCAATTGATGTATTAATACTAACCTGTGATTTGGATTTTGTTTTACAGCAAAAACACAAGTGACGCGCAAAAGTAAGTGAACAGTTTTTACGCAGTTCATGCAGCCCTTGCTATTGTTAGAGGCTCGTAGAAACGCATGCTGTATCCCTGCTAACTTTGTTATTAATTCCTCTGGTGGCGAGGTGTGCGCAAAGCTCTTATATTCAGTGTTGAGTAATGCATTAAAAAAGTAATGTAATTACAGTCAGGGGCGTAGATTTGCGTGGGGACCGAAGGACGTGTCCACACCAATGTCAAATTACGACTGAAATGTCCCCACCAATATTCAGGTTGAAATGGGGAAAAAAGCGCTCACCTGCGCTACACAAAGAGTTAAATCATTTTTCACTTAAGTGCTGCGGATCATCTCGTACAGATCTTGTAATGTGCAGTAGCCTATAAGGGTAAATCGCGCTGATTTGAACTTACCTAATAACTACCAGTGAGCTGCAACATGCAGCGCTTCAGCTTTACTGCATGAAGTGCGTCCAAATTCACCCATTCTTCTCTGTTGAACTCCTCGAGAAGTAGGCTACTCATCACACATGTGTCACATGAAAGAGCCTTTTCTCAGCTTTTAAACGGTGCTAGCTAGCCACTGTTTGCTGTGATAAACAGTTTGTGAGAAAAATAACTTCAAGAGATTTAATAATTATTCTCTGCGCCCATCTCCACATCCATTCGTCTCGGTGGAATATCGTAGGCCTACACACTCTTTACGCAACACATGACAAACCATATATCAGAATAAACAGCAGACCTTACCGAACACAAAGGTGTAATGCATTCCCGTGTATAGTTAGCTGTTCCAGAGTAATCCGGTTTTGAAATAAATTATAGCAAAATTCAACATGGTCTTTCGGCTGCATTTCTTAAAACTGAGCTGTGCATCGCCTAGATATCTGTAAATATTAGAATCAGAGAATATACAGGCAGCTCACGGTTAAGAGTTTGTCAATGTAGCCTTAATGATTTCTTTTCACAAAATGCATGTATTTAAGTTTCTTAAAACTGAGCTGTGTTTAAATGGGCATGATTTCATAACAGACCAAATAGAAAATAAATGTTAAATATAGCCTATTAAAATCAGATTATGTAGGCTACACAGTGTAGTTAGATCAAGTTGGACAGTAGCACATTTTAATCATGGATAGTAGTTGGACAGTATCACATTTTAATAATTTTATATATCTATAGTGGCTGGTGAAAGAGTTGAGTGTTTTTTGTTTTTTTTGGGGGGGGGGGGGGGGGGGGGGGGGTTAGTGGGTAGTGTCCCCACCAAAGCTCAGACCAAACCTACGCCCTTGTTTAGATGACTGTAGAAAGGGAATTTGAGTTATCTCTGCCATTCATGCAACAGATCTAACATGGTTAGGCTATACTTCTCATTTCAAGCAGTGAGAATAACTAAAATGTTGCTTTTACAGACAAAGATGGTAGCCATTATTCTCAAACTATTTGCATTAAGTCTACACCACTGTAAGTGGAAGGAAAGGCAACCAGCAATGATGAGAACCATTTAAAGTCAACATACAATTTCACTATGGCTATATTTTACTATATTAAGTTGTGAGTGACCTTTGGCCTTTGGGGCCTACATTGTCCCATGAGCCATAACTGCAACCATTATATTGTTCTTTTGTTAGCCTTAAGCCTAGCTCAGTCATTATGCCATACCACATCACCTCCTGCCGTGTAATGAGCTGCATTGAACACATGAAGATCTATTGAGAACACCAAATCCATATTTTCTGTTATTTTGGTGAAAGTAATGTAAACGTAGTGTAATGCCTTACAATTCAAAGACAGTAATATTGTAATGTAACAAATTACTTTGAGATGACAGTAACAAGTAATAAATAATGCATTACGCTTTTGAAGTAACTTGCCCAACACTGCTTATATTACGTAATTGAGGAGGCAGTAGGTTGTTTTGTGAATCCACATTCTAACGCACTTGCGAACAGTAAAACAATTTATAGGTACTTCCGATTTGTGTGTTTGCCTTATTTTAGGGCAGAAATTCCAGTCTTTTGTCGGATTGATGGGCAAGCGGAATCTAAGAAAGCAAAGCGGCAAGTGCAGTTTTCACTTGATATGAATATTTGAGACTTTGTCTAAAACGACATCTGTCTTAAATAGGCGACATGCCATTTTTATTTGCAGAGTATTCTCACCACCCTCCGGTGCCCTGCAACCTGCCAGTTTAGTGGCATGATTACCAAGCTGTCGTCTCCTTCAGGGTTTGGAGGACCATCAACCTGGGAGATAAAACCTTCATAGTTGTCAATACATGTCGGACCGGAGCTGTGGCTTTGACAGCCTGGAAATAAAACATTAAAAACCTCTCTGTTTTTTTGACTAAACACAGCTACCCATGAATTGTATCAACATTGATATATCAAATTATTGTTTAAAGATAACAGGTTTGTGATTTAATTTCCTTGGCACCAACAAACCAATCAGACCATAAGCAGGTTCGAATTGGATCGATGGATACCACTATAAACTGCAACACTGCCCTCTAGAGCACAATGACAACTGGAAAAATATCTTGGAAACCAAAAACCTGTTATCATCACAAGTTTATTAAGTGACTGTACAATACAAATGAAAAATAAACTTAAAAATACAGAAGTGGAGTACATGACCAAAACAAAACAAAAAAATATGCTGCAGACATGCATTTGCAGTGAGTGTAACTTGTGTATAAGTTACAGACGAGCCTTGCAAATGCTTATGACAATGTTCATGTTTTATTCTTTAAATTGGCATAATCTGCCTTATGAATTCATTTGAACCTGTCAATCCAATTCACAAGCCTCTCCAAGAAGCCTTCCTTAACATACAAAAAAATATTACTTAAGCTGGCTCGGTATATATATTTATATAAAAATAAACTAAATGAAATATAACAATTATGTTATAAATGGTGGTCCAAGGCTAGTGGCTAGACAGAGACAGCATTTAAATCTGGAAACATTTGGGAGTTTTAAAAAAAACAGCTGTGAGAAGAAGGCAGCTTTGTGGCTTCTCTCTTAAGATTTAAGAGTGACAGATGACAGGTTGCACTTTCTTTTTCTTTTGGCTATGCGTCATGGTACACCATTAGAGAACAAGGTTTAAGCAATTCATACTCACAACACGAAAAAAAAAAAGTTAAAGTTAAATGGCATTTTCCTCAAAAAAAAGACAAAAAATGACATCACAAAGGATAAGTTTTGTTTTGTCCTCTTTTCATTTGATAACGGGTAAACAAATAACGGGGGAGAAATATGATTGTGCAACAGTTAGAGATGTCTTGCATTTGAAGTTGGCTGTTAAAGGTGGTGGGGGGGGGGGGGACAAAAAACAAAAGACAGCAAAAAATAAACCTTTCTTTTCTGAGTACAGAATTCAGTATATATAATATATATATATATGGGTTTGGCCTGCCTAATGAGGTGGGATTAGGTAGATACTCCCCTGGCCAGAGAGGACCCCTATTCAACCCTCTTTAGCTCATCACACAGCACAGTCCTCACAGACTCCGCCAAGCTGAGTGTGTGTGTGTACGTGTGTGTGTGTGTGTACGTGTGTGTGTGTGTGTGCCTGTGTAAAGGTCTGTATGTGTGTGTGCATTTGCATTGGCCCGAGGCCAACACCCTGCCATTGGCCCAGGCTGTGGGTTGCTAGCACGTACAACTTAAGCTCCCATCTGAACGGTTTTAAAAGATCTTCCCTTTCTTCTTGTTTTTCTCCAGAGTTCTGTAAATAAAATAAGAGACACAGAGAGAAATGCTGTGAATGAACAGAGAAGACATGACACAAGCACTAGCACCAGCATCAAAAACTAATCAACGGAGTTGTTTACACATTTATTAAACCAAATGTTAAATCTGCCAGGTTTTAGTTATAAAAACACACTGGTACCAGAATTTCTTTAATGTAACATCAAATGTAAAAACTGGATCTTTGTTATTCTCATCATCAAGGTCAACGTCAGGTGAGTGGCAGTTGTGTCCTGATCAATTCCATAAAAATCCCTTTAAAAAAATATATATCTTGGGTGGCAGACCACTGGATGAAACCACTGCGCTACAGGACAAGGAGCTGCCGGCGACTGAGAGGGGCAGTGGTTCTGACCTGGAGGCGTCCAGCTTCTGCTGCTCCAGAAGGCGCTGCTGGGCCTCCCAGTTGGCACGGTCCTCCTCGAACTGGCGCCGCTTCTCCTCCAGCTCCTTGTGCTGGGCCTCCAGGTTCTTCTTCATCTGCTCGTGACGCCGCTGCAGCTGTGAGGAGGAGGTCACAGGCATGGGTCCTACACAGCTCTCATTTCAAAACCCCACACTTTTTCCAGACTCAAATTTCCAGGATTATTTCCCTTAATATATTGAATAGATAGGATCATATTAGTGTTGGCCTAATGTTCTGCTGCAGACCAGGGGAAGAGGAGACAGCATGTGCTCAACTCACTCAGGTCATTACCAGACATGATGCACATCTAGTCTAGACTACGCCCAGCCGAGTTTAAAGTGGGATATTAAAGCAACACTATGTGGTGCTTTGCTCCCTTTAAATTAACAACTTCAAAATAATTTTGATGATGTACTGGGAAAATGGCGTCTTGGCTGAGGCACTCCCGGAACGCCTTGTATTGCACTATGTAAGTTTGCCTTACCGTGCAGGCATTTTTGTTTTTTTTCTTCAGTTTTCGATGCAGCATGTTGAAAAAGGTTAGCCAGTATATAGAAAATAGAAAATTCTTACTTTGTGTTTAAGTCTTTATGTTTGTTCTGGGTGCTAATATCATAGAGGGTGCTTTGAAAGCAACATGGAATTATGGCAAATATCATCTTACCAGACACTAGGAAGACTTTTTTTCTAATGGAAAACTTTGGAGAGTGGATTCTAGCAAACTTGCTCTAGCAGATGAGAGCCCCAGTGATGTGTACCGCTCAGGTAACCTGGGAGGGTAGGGATGTACCTCTGCCTCGGAGTCCTTGAGCTTCTGCACCTTCTCCTTGACCTTCATCTCAAACACCTGCTCCATCTCCATCTCCATCTTCTTCATCTTGGTCACGTGCTCCCTACGCTCCTCCTCCATCTGGGCCAGGGGACTCCTGGGATGGACAACACACATGTGCACACACACACACACACACACACACACACAGAGAGAGAGAGAGAGAGAGAGAAAGAAAGAGAGAGAGAGAGAGAGAAAGAGAGAGAGCAGACACAAAGCGAGTCAGTCACACAGAGCAACATGGGCTCCCACAGTCTTGTCCTCATATGTTATCAGCCACTCATCCCCTTGCTATGATTCCTACCACCTTTAAACGCAGATACTCTTCTCTCTCTCCACTGATGCCCCCCACATCCATTCGGCTAGTCTCCCATTGAGACCCAACAGCCATTTTTAGACTTTCATCTAACATCCCCTGCCACTACCACCACACACACACACACACACATTCTCTTAACACATCTCCCAGGTGGACAGACACAAGGAGTGAGGGGACACAGATGGAGCAGGAGGAGGTAGACCCAGGGGATACCAGGGTGTGTGTGTGTGTGTGTGTGTGTGTGTGTGTGTGTGTGTCTTGTCATTCACCAACATCTTTGTAATAATACTTGTCATATTTCACTTTAACCTACTGAATATTCCAGGGGAAAAATCTACTGGTACAAATGTACTAAATGGAAGTCAGCTTTGGTATGTTGTTTCCCTCTTATAATCGGGTAAAAGTCAGGGCAATTAAGGGCTGTAGGACAAGGGCAACACCATCTACTCTTTGGGGAAAGGAAAAGCCCGGAAGTGTGGGGAATCAGCAGAGACTGGGGGAGGGGGGGGGGGGAGAGAGAGTGAGAGAGAGAGAGAAAGAGAGAGAGAGAAAAAGAGAGAGAACCTTACACAACATGAGAGTTTGGAGGAACTTAAATGACCACTTACATGCCGTCAACTGTGTCAAGTCTAAAAAACAGAAACACACATACTTAACATGCTGAAATCAAAACCATGCGCTAAAGAAGCAGAGTGAATGAGCATGACCAGGTATTGCAAAGAGAGCGGAGAGGTCACAATTTAACGTCTCCGTTTTCAAACAAACATGTCTGTGAAACTGGAAGTTACCAAGTTTACTTGAACATTGGCCAATTTAAAAGGGGGGGAAAAAATCACCAGAGTTTTTACACAGATCTCTGTTTCTTGAGGTCACCGAGTTCTGTCGGTACAAAAAAACTAATTACAGCCACAAAGTGTAGCACTGTAGCTGCCTTGCTACTCGAGCTGTTGGCTGCAGCAACTCAAGGTAGGTGGCACCAATTTGTTTTTGTTTTTTGCACCAACAGTATTTGGAGACATCTGTGAGTTCTCCTTTAAGGACTATGTTCAATAGTCCCCCTCTTTGCAAACCCACAACATAACATCATGAATGCATAGATATCATTGAGGGTTAATAAAATAAACAGCAGTGATGAACAAAGCTTGATTTGGCAGGTGGGTGTTGAGCAACACACCCGTGTGTCTCATTCGGTCATCCTAAATCTGTATGTGCTTGTGCATCGCTAGTGAAGCAGATGTGTGAAATTGTGCATTTGGTTTGAAGCCGGTGGAATAAATGGACATTGGACTTAAACCAAAGGTGACAGAGTTTATGTGAGGCTGGTGAGGTTACCACAAGCGCTGAAAATAACTAATGGCACAGCAGTGAAGGAACACCATAGGCCCTGACTTACTTGACACAGACAAACAAACACAACACACACAACACACTCACTTGGTGAGCTGCCCTTTGCTCTTGTTGTTGTCTACACCGTTGTAGGTGACCGCTGCCAGCTTCCTGCTTCTGTAGTTCTCATAGTGAACGTTGTTTGTGACGTCCTTCAGATCCTGCATATGGGTTCTGTACAGTGGAAACAGATGAACAGGCAAAATTCACTCTGCAGTAGTGACCGGGTGAGGCGCTATTACCTGGTGGTCCACTTACGGCTAAACTGAAATCATGCTGTGTCCAGTCAGCATCCATCAATCCCTTACGGCACTTTTCCCTGTGGCAAAGGTATGAGGACACTGCCTCCACTGCTTTGATGGTATGGCAGACCTCACTCTCACCCTCTCACACAATACCAAAGGCAATCTGGACAGTAATGTAGTTTTGTGATATCCTCTTGCCTAATCAGACCTGCATATTTCATTCGTCCATTACGTATCGATTTGATCCTTCTTGGGGTGAAAGCGGGACACAGGAAAGTGAGGTCCGAGGTCTCCCCTTCGTGTGCTCGTGGTTTGGTCCACAAGGCCCAGCAAAGGGATCATGCACCAAATCCAGTGCTTTGTATTAATCATTTCTGTGGGCACCTTTTTGTTCGAGGTTTTACCTGGTCAATCTGCTCTAGCTGGTCTGGTCAGACTAAGAACAAATGACTCAGTTAGCTGTGTGTAGATGTGAAAGCCTCTGTGTGCTGCCAGTGCAGTCTGTGCCGTGTTGAGAGTTTTAGTTTGCAGTATTATGCAGGTAATGCCACAATATGCCAAAACGTGATACGTGACCACATTTATATTGCCAGTCTGCCAGGCAACAGACACAAAAAGTTAAGGACATGTAAGCAGCTTAGTTTGGCTGCCAGTGCTAATGACTTGCCCACCCTTACACACACACACACACACACACACACACACACACACACACACACACACTTAACTCAAGCCCTTACCTGATCAGCATGTTCCTGAGGATTGTGAAATCACAGTGCTCCCCATTTTCAACTGCAGGACAGGACAAAAAGTAAACAAATACAGTCTCATACATGACACCCGTGTCTACGGACACCTTTAGTACAGACGCACACAACTTCACAATGCACAGCACAAAATAAAAAATAAAATAAAAAAAGGTTTACTTCGCAGGAGTTATTGCTATAGCTTTATTTATTGCTAGGGTATTTAGCAGATGCTTTTGTCCAGAAACTTTCAAATTCAATCATTATCACAAAACACATTCCTGCTCAAAGGTGTGCGCTACACCTTGTAATGTGAATTAAAGGCCAATTCTTCCAACCCTTTAGGTAAAGTTAACCAAGTCAGTCGACATTTCTAACATTTCCCTCGGAAGGTAAGAAGGAACTATCTATTTATCTACATTACATCTGTGTGCCCTGGGACTGTTAATATGTACCCTTCTGACTGATGTTGTACACACAGGTGTTCTTCAGAGGTTCTAAGTACCCCACTGTACTTCTGACCAAAACGCTTTCTTGACTAGTTGAGTGACAACGTCACAAGAGGCGTGAAGTACAAACATTCTAAAACCTTGAAACAGTAATTTGACACCTTTTATCTTTTACAACTGCATGAGACGACTTGAAACATCTTTGAATGATTCATGCATTGCATTCATCACCGCAGTTTCACAATTGTTTGGAGTCGTCTTGACTCTTTGGTGTTAAATGACTCTTAAGGATGGAGGTGAACTGATGTCATAGAAGCAGGAAGTGAGTGATGATATATGGCGTGTCAGACGTGCGCCAGTGTCTTACCCTCTGCCACGCCCCACGGGTACTGCCTCCCCCGGATCCTCTTCCCATTCACCTCAATAATGGTGTTGCTTCCCACCACAGCCAGGGGCAGACGGTCCTGTAAGAAGGGCGAAAGGACAAAGGTCAATAAAAGCTTTCCTGTTCACAAAAATTGGTCACATTGGCCAGAAACAAACTGTGAGAATGTGATTTTCTTAGATAAATGCCTTCTCTATCCTTCTCCAACTCCAACAGTTATTTATAATAATTGGATATGCATAGCTAAAAAAGTTAAACCAAAGTCCTTTTAGGCAAGTCCCTCCACTCGGCGGCCATATTGTAGCGCTTTTTGGGCACTTATCGGGCATCTATTTCAGGCAGAACTGCGTGTGCGCAAGGCTTCACGAATCACGACACGCCAACCTCGCTCCAGCTGCGGGGTCACAACACATAATTGGCCTGATGTATTCACAACATACCACATGACTGACACAATGTATTCACATGTCAATTTCTGGAAGGGGCGGAATGTGTGTAGATGACTGCCCTGTTTGTGTTACGAACTAACCTCATACATATCTATGGGTGATTCTTTGAGAACTGTGTCTCCTCATTAGAACGTCTCTGGATAAACCCAATGGCCAACACCCACACTATGAGTCCTTGTGCACCTGAATAACAGATCCAGCACTACGATTGCAAAATTCTACAGTGCGCACACACACACACACACACACACACACACACACACACACACACACACACACACACACACACACACACACACACACACACACACACACACACACACACACACACACACACACACACACACACACACACACACACACACACACACTCTCTGGTTTTTGGCTAAAAAGCACAAAAGCCCCCCAGAACAGCCGGGTCCACCACAGTCCCAACACCTACCACCACCATCATCATGAAGGTGACCTTCTTCAGAATCAAACTCTGAAGAAAAGAAACTCCACTCAGGTGGCAAAAAGGAGTGGGGCAGATTGAGTTGAGTCTCTGGGCTCAGGAATTTGTAATAAGCGCCGAGTCTCCATGTATCGTATGTCTGCAGTGTCTTGTGGATACTTACTTTGATCTTTCTCACCAGCTTCATTTCCTCCTCATCATCTGTCTCTGGGAACTCGTAGATCTTGATTTTGTGCTCCTGGATTTCTCGCATGATCTGTTGGGAAGGGGACAGTGAGTTTAGCAACATGTCCACCAACGTTCGTTAGCTTACAACAGGACTATCCACAATGCAATGGAAGCCAAATTGTTTGCAAAGAATGAATAACCGAGTCATCTGAGAATGGCAAAAAGTGTGAGGTCACTACATTCCTATCTACAGTTGTGTACAACACTGCAGGGAAAGCGGGCTACTATGAGGTCAAAATAATCTGCGTCAAATCTGCTATTCCATTTATCAGAGGACATTTTAAGTGTCATCTTACTTTGAAGATAATCTGCAGAGCAGGCATATTATTAGACCTTCTGTGAAGTACTAATTTGTCTATACCCATTTGTGGTACAGTAAAAATTAAAGGTCGTATCAGCGATGGCGGAGTAACGTCACTTCTGTTGACGTTCAAACAAAACAGAGAGCTAGCTCGCTACTCCCTCCCACTCCCTCATGTGTAATTGAAACTCTCCTGAACGCGCATCTCGTCGGTTATTGGTTGGAACACTTTATTTTGCCTTTGAGTGATTGGCAACACTTGTTGGTAGCAATTGTTTTTGTGTGCAGATCTCAGAGCCTAGGCTGCCTACAGAGACACGTTTTTTGACGACCTACTTATTGGGCAGGCAGCTAGCGGATCGTTAGGAAAGTTTAAATGAATGTGATCATTTATGTTTGAGCCTTTTTTGGGCCTGCAATCGCTGATACAACCTTTAAGCTATTCACATATTAAGATCATTCATGACACATTTAATTTGATTCTAGCTCTGGCAGCTGTAAGTGCTGGGCATCAGTTGAAGAAGGGGAAAACAGGAGCACAAGTAATATCAGTTTTTTACTTTGTTTGAAATCATTCTCCACCAGGCTCAAGAACCACCACTTTCAAGACACCTGCTAGTAACAAGATGCCTTTGCATTCTTGAACAGCGAGTGTTGGCCTCAAAACACTTGGCTTCCGTGTGAATTCCTTTAAACTATTGCATGCAAGGACCTGTGAGCAGAGCCTGCAGAAGCCAAATGTTCTAGAAATCCCACACACAACAGTTTTTAATTTGACTAACGCCCCTGGAGGGCCAATACCTAAATGTTAGCTGCTCCGTGCTTTGAAGGGACCCGACTCAGTCAGGCTGCTGGCTTAGAGAAGACACATTCATAACGAACAGGTTTCTAAAGCTCCCTTGAGTTAATTAACCATTTTAAGCAAGCATCTTCATGTTAAAAACAAATATGCCTTCCGTGACAATAAAGTGCCTCTGCCTCCTACAGCCAAGTATTAGTAATCTCTTCTTGAACTTGTACTTTCAGCAGAGACTCAATAAAGCATAGTCTGCACCCTTCAGACAGCCTGAAAGTATTACTTTCTGATTTGAGCTTGCTATACAGTATGTGCTGTATGAGCTCAGCTTGTTAAGAGCTTTTAAGCTCATCTTTGGTATCAGTGAGGAGGAAAGAGAGATTTGGCTTTCCATCTCCTTCACCCTCTCCCCTCCTATGGCGTTAAGTCCTCCGCACCAGATGGCCGAACCCTGGGAGTCCGCTCAAATCACAAGGGCCTCACGCGTTTCAGTTTGGTCAGGGGGCAGCACGGAGACAGAAATAAAACTGAGGGGAAAATGTTCAAATGGAACTTAGCACCGAAAAAGCAGAACAAGATGGTGTGTGTGTGTGCGCAACATGGCAAGACAAAACACAGATGAGCTTCTGTCTAAACAAACAAAACTATGACCAAAACAAAACACAAGCCCACCTGCTTCTTGAACTGTTGGCACTCCTCGGGGGTGAGTGTGTCTGCTTTGGCAATCAGGGGGATGATGTTCACCTTCTCATGCAACCGTTTCATGAACTCTATGTCCAGCGGCTTCAGCCTACGAGAGAACAGGCATGGCATTCAGCTTTTATCACCTCTTAACCACCACCATTATGCTCACCACACTCTAACAGCCATCAACTGAAAATCCACACACACACACACACACACACACACACACACACACACACACACACACACACACACACACACACACACACACACACACACACACACACACACACACACACACACACACACACACACACACACACACACACACACACACACACACACACACACACACACACACACACACACACACACGTCAAACAAAGAAAAGGGGAAACCGGCTTATCTCGCGCATGTGTGTGGTCAAGTGTTTACGAACGGAACAGCAAACAGCATATGCTGTTGATCTGTCAAGTGAACAGGTCACAGATGGGAGTGCTGAGAGAAGGGCTATGAGGACAGGGCGTCCCATAGAGTTGTCCAGAGGGATTTGGTCTTTAGTCCATGCCTATGACCGGCCACACAGTACTCCTCACGGACATCAACACAAATGCTTGTCCATCACAGCAAGCAACTCAGTGGGAACGGGAGAACAGACGTAATAAGACACACAGACACTCACCCCAAGTTCAGCATGAATCCTGGGGGAATTTGTCCCACAGGAGGTGCACACACAATGTATATTTAGATCACATGCACTAATAAAATACATAGCTTCAAATGTATCTGACTTCAAAACCTTGGAACAAACCTCAACATATTTTACAATGCAGACAAACTCTAGGTCTGTTAAAACATCCATAGGATTTCATGGATTACACACACGCACACACTATCTAGTCATACAAACATAAACCTCTCAAATAATCATAAAAAAATGTCTTGATTGTGATCCGTCACAACATCTCACTGGATTGACCTAGCAAGCTCTTAAGCCTGCGAGAGCACTAAATCAGTAGTGGCTCAGAGTGTGTGAGTGTGGTGTGTGTGTGTGTGTATGTGTGTATGCCTGGTGATGTGTCTAGCCTCTTTATGAGGTTAATCCAGCGTCGAGGCTCAGTGCGGCTGTCACTCACCCGTGGCCCGAGGGAGCGATGAAGTACAGGCAGCAGTGCACCCGGCTGTCGGGCATCTGCCGTCTGTTCACCCGCGACTCGGCGTTCAGGTAATCCTCGAACTTGCTGTCGATGTGATCGATCACCGGCTGCCAGCTGAGACAACAAGCAGAAATACGCAGGGTGTTTTGGTCAGTGGATGAACAGGTCAAACAGATCAATATGTGTGCCTGCATATGCCTACACACACACTTTTTTCTTCCTAAAACACACATAAAACACAACCAAATTCTGACAAGTGTCAACCTGCTTATCACCCCTGGTTGGCCCGTGGCAACCACATATTGTAGCCCACTTTTTTCTTGTACTTTTTAATATGATTTTCATTACAATACCGCTAAATCAATATTGATGGTATTTGAGCATGTGTTGCTGATGTTTATATTTGCATTCTGATTTGTTTACTAGACTACGTCCCCGATCTTAGTCATAATTGTTATATTTCCCCAGAAGCGCAGGGTTGTGATACAGAGATGCATTTTTCACTCGCAATGGCAAAACAGATAAATAACAAAACATGTTAAATTATTTTGATTTGCCATTAAACGTAATCAGACTTCATCTGTAAGCAACACTAACGTTAAAGTGCAAAATGAAATGAAACGAGGAGGACTCGGAGCTTGAAGCTCAAGCCCAAAGAAAAAGCTTTGTGCAGGCATGGGAGGCTAAAAACTCTGGACTCTTCGAAAGACACAGAAAATGAACCTGACGACCGTACACAACGTACCCCGCAGTAAATGACAGAACAAGTTCTCTTGTCTTGGGAAATACTTCGTTCAGGATGTAAGGACTGGATGAACACTGGCGATCGAGGCAGCATAAAAGAGCTGCAAAGAGATTCGCTAAAGTCGCGAGGTGGCTGCTCCTGTAGATGGGCCAATAGACAGTGCCATGCAGAACATGAATGATGCCGAACATGCTCACTAGGGTAAGGATATGATGTTACAGAACATCACAAAACTATAAAACTACCATAGAACTACTAAAGAAATCTCACCATACTAGAGTTGCAAATGACTATAGTTCTGTTTTGTAAAGGGACATAGTAGGCCATGTATGATCTCTTTTGTCTCTATTTCTTTTATGAAATAGGCTAGGTGAAACAAATTAAAACGTGTGTCTAAAGACTAATTAGTGTTATTGTTATCGAGTATGCAAAACAAATAACAGACCATTAATGATGGCAACCATTTGGTTGGCTTTGGCAACCAAAACCTCATGCCTGTAACGCAAGTTAACATTGGGCCCTGTCTGATATCATGACTCATATGACATATCTGAGTAGCCCTGATGTAAGGTGATGTCATAGCTCATATGACATATCTGAGTAGCCCTGATGTGAAGTGATGTCATAGCTCGTATAACATATCTAAGTAGCCCTGATGTAAGGTGATGTCATAGCTCATATGACATATCTGAGTGGCCCTGATGTAAGGGCAAACTTCCTGGCCCTTAGCCCTCATGGACACCGGCACAAGGATGGACACCTAAATCCAAGCCTCCTTACCAATTGCTGTTGTCCACAGCATCGCCAAAGCCCGGGGTGTCCACTATCGTGAGGAGAAGCTGGACTCCGCCCTCTTTGAGTAACACTTTGGACTGCTCTACCTGCAAAAGGGATAGAGGAAAAAGATTTCTGAGGTTAATTCTGCAACCACAGTGGTCACTGGTGGTTTCTCTGTCTACATCCATACAAAGCAAAACACTGGGTGGATGTTTAAAAACATTATCATTCCACACTGGCAACTCAGACTTTGGGAAAAATAAAAACGTAATTCCGGGGATTTGCAACATTTATAATTGTTGATTAATAACGTTTCTTGGCCATTCCACCAGTGTAACACCATCAACAAATTAAATGTATGCAGAAATCCGTTGAGAAATCCACAAGGCAACGAAACAAATAGTGCAGTCCCAGCCAACAGCTGCATGTAGTGACACGCAGAATGCAGAACTGTACTATTAACCAAATATGCTGGGAAGGCAGATGCGTGGTGGGGCAACAACTCGGTAGTGGTGTAGTGGTGGTGCTACTGCTGTTGCTTGTTGTGTCTGCCTGGCTCTTAACAAGGCTAAAATGTGAGGTCATGTGAAGTCAATGATGTCTGAAAGCTTTTTCAGTCCCAACTGATGACAGAACAAGGGGATGTGGGCCAATCAACTATTCCTGAAATGTGGACATCAACCCAAATGGATTCTAAGTGGGAGTGACATTGATTAAATCACCAAATGGGTGTCCAAATGTAGCAGGGGTCGATGGGTAAGCTAAGTAAAAGTAGGAATGCTTTCTACAACAACGCTGGGCCCTGGCATGAACCCGCTAAAAAGGGAAATTGGTAAATCTATGAAGGCAGTGACGTGGCTATTTTGGACACACAGGCAGTTCTGACCTGCACAGTCTTCTTGACTCGGTTTGAAGGACCAGGGTACTCTGCGGAGTAGAGGTCTGTGAGGAACAGGGAGTTGATCAATGTTGACTTGCCCAAACCAGATTCACCTGTGAAACACAAACAAACATTTGTTAATATAAAGCCTCTACATGAGCACGAAATATAATAACACTTCAAAACAGAAACAAACATACCATAACATTTGGATAACTCAGACCCAACTAATAATGGGATTGCAGAGCACTTTGGCCAGTACAGTGGGTCTTTTTCTGCTTGAACTAATAACATTCACCGCAAACAGAGGAGCGTGTCTGGCATTCATGACACGAACAAAAAAACACACTGAGGGAGAACTGGTGGAAGAATGCGCCGCGTCCGACTGGAGGGAGCAGAGGATAAGAAAACAGGCCTTTATGGGGCCGACTAGCGGAGAATGGTGCCATTATAAGGCCTGTCCAGGCCGTCCTATTCAGAGCCTTTGTGTGGACGGCAGCTCGGCCTCATTAGAGAGGCGAAGGGGTGTCCAGGAGCACGGAGATCACTCGGATCTGGCTGAAGCCTGGGGAGTTCTAACAGACTTGTGTGCAGCGACTGAGAAATCAGTAGAGCTCGAGCTTGTTTGATTATGTACAAGCTTACAAATTTGTGCATGCCAAGTTGAGGGGAAACGGTAAAACCGCAAAAAAAAAAAAAACTCAAAGTAGATGGCCTGCACTCTCTTAAGGAATGCCCCTTCCTGAAAGCACCCGACAGGCAGTCTACACACATTCACAGGGCTAGCTCAGACTCAGAAAGCTAAGACCACAAAGTGAGTGTTGTATAGAGATAGCCCCCAACTGATGGGCTCCAAAGTGAAGCTGAGCCCAATGGGTCACCTGGTTCACCGCCAAAAATTTGCCTTTAAAGGACATTGTTTAAGTTTACTGTAAATCATGCTTGTTCTTTCAGCACTTCTAGTAACACCAATGGGCCAAGCCATGCTGATGAAGCTGTGCTTATTCAGGTGACTCAGAAAGAAATTGCTTTAAGTATGCATCAAAGCTTACTGCACTGCATCACCACTAAAAAATCTAGAACTCTAGAAAGACTATTTTAAATAGAATCAGAATCAGACTGCTGTGTAACCGTCATCAACCCCTCCCTGTCTGGGAGCTGATTTCACAGATATGACAGACTGCCATTTCCTGTGGGGTTATCATGTGACCCAAAATGTCCAGAACGTGTGGGATTTGGTGAGCGTTCAACAGGATATTTCCCACACCAGATCCAGAGGCACACATGCTCCGCTCTGTATTCACAGCTCACTCTCTCCTTCTCTTAGTCCCTTCCTTGCACACCATCACACGGAATAAATTAAAACAAACAACGGTCTGTAATTGTAAAAGGCAGTAGAAAATTTCATATTGAACGGAGATTGCAGGGTCCTGTTTCTCAGAGCCCTAAATTAAGAGGTGTCCTTACCCACAACCATGAGGGTGAACTCGAAGCCTCGTTTGACAGACTTCCTGTACACTTGGTTTGGCAGGCTAGCAAAGCCTACATATCCCTCCAAATTCTTCTGTTGCTGCCACACACACACACACACACACACACACACACACAGACAAACAAAGAAAATAAACAAAATGCGCAAGACAGCATTTCCCATCATTTTCACAATGCCACTGTAATGGAGATCCAAAGAAAACACATTAAAAGACAATAAAAATCATGTATACTTACTGCTGTGTTCAGGAGTGCGGCAGACAAATCACAAAGTTGGAGGCATCAAGAGTGCATGTGGCAATGGCGATGTTCCAGAACAGAAGAAGTGGAGAAGAGAGAGGAAAATGAGTGCCTAAAATACCCCGAGTTGTGTGTGAACAACTACCTTGTGATGTGAGCCACATAAAAAAAAAAAACAGCAACCAACAAATGGTTCTTAGTATTGCTTCCTGTTTTTTGCTAAACATAACGATAACCACAAATATGAATACTCATCTAGCCCTACCAACTAGACTGAAATTGTAATGAGATATTAACAGTAATCTGAGGGACAGGCTTAACACAACAGTAGGCAAACCAGTAAGAAGTCACTTATAATTCAAGTGCCTGTAGTTCCCCCCCACCCCACACACAAACACACAACTCTGACCTTTAATTTGTGAAAAGTCAAGTCAGTGATACTCAAATGTTTGTCATGTAGAAGCTGACTGCCTACCAGTGACACTGCACTAGATGAGAACCTGATTTGAACACATCAATAGACACTCCATTCCAGCGTAATTGGCCTTTTAATGTCAGAGCCATCATTAATTCAGTGTCGCATGAGCACATCTGTAACAGTGAACTAGTTTGGACCTTCATCAGTTTAACACATCCAACTGTGTTCAAAGGGGAAAGCTCTAGGACTAAAATGGTCCAGGAGAAAGCATGACATTATCATGCCCAGAATTGACTAATCTACCAAATATAACTAGGGCCTACCTAGCCTAGGCTTTCCGTTGGGTTGATTTATGAGATATTTGGAGCTGAAAAATATTTCTCTTCTCAACCTTTGCACCCATCAGCAAACAGCAGTTAAGCTGAAATTAGACCAATATTCACATACCTTACAACTGAGAGGTGCAAAGCAGAATGTTAACTTTAATTCATAAGCACATTACATATTAGCCTATGTGTGATGCTCGTCTTAATCAAAGCAGACATCGTTGCCTAATGCTGTGATTTTTAGGGCCCATGGGACGGCTGAACTCTTAATTTTCATGAACTCTTAACATTGACACCCGGATGAACTACACACGCCCCGAAACTGATGCTTTCTGCCACTCACAATACAACACCATGATTTATTTTTAAAATGTATCTCCACATTCGTTGACTTAGCCCCTATCTGAATCTGACTAACCAGCTAGTCTTAAAAATGACACCAGACATTATTTTATCGCTCGATGACAGGGCTAGAACACTACACCCACTTTGTAGCCTACATGTTTTGCAACATTGAAACACTGCTAACTACATGCGTGGAAATATTAAACCAGGTTAAAATGCTAATTTCATGTCGCCATCCTGCTTATTTAATGGAGAAATTGATTGACTTCTAGTGTTCATAGTAAACGACATCTAGTTAAATATCTAGGTTAATCTGGGAGGAAACAGGAACTTGGACGCTTTTTCTAAAGCTGGATGCAGACTGTGCCACTGCTAGCATTAAACTACTAGTTCAGTTTCAATGACCTAATGTAATGCAAATGTAAAGCTGTCTAGCTAGCTGACGTCGGCTGACAACTAATGGTAACGTTTTCTGACGATGACCTACTAGTTATCGTCAACGGAACGTTATGTTGTCATTGATAAATACATAATGTTGCACATATGTTTGTTGTAAGAAGTAACTAACTTAATCACATCATGAATCACATAATGTTGTAGCTAGCTATCCGCTAGTTAACGTTAAAGAAAGCAGAGGGAGAACTTAACCCTAACGTTACAGAGTTGGCTAGCATTGTTGAAAGTACAGATTTAACATATAAGCATAGAACATGTCTGCCTACAAAACAAACACTAAAGTAGGATCTACGTAATGTCTACAAAAATAAAGTACATGAAAGAAGCTGGCTATATTAGCTGGCGATATCTTGCTAGGAAACGTCGGGAGGTATGTTGATCGAAGTGATATGATCATTATATGTCGCTAGCTGACAACAAGCTAAGGAAGTTCAGCTGTGTTCTTGTTCGCAACCAAACCGTAATACGATCCAAAGCACTTCACACTAAATTAATCGGACACAGCATGAATATGTATATCGCCAAACTAGCTAAACAACTAGACTTAGCTAGACCAGCTAGCTAGGTACAAGGAATGACACATGAGGAAAAAATCCACAGGAAATGCCTCCCTCGCGCTCTCTCAGTAAAGTGAGTGCAAAAGCAGCTATTGGGCGTTGGCTTATTCGAACTAAGATTAATGTTAGTCTGACCTTAAAATCAAATAGTTTCTTAAGCACGTTGGTAAATGTGTGATAATGAGACAGAAAACTTACCCATTATGTTGACGTTCCCAGCCGCCTCGGAAAAGCTATCACACACAGACCGACATTCCCCTTGATAACCCGCTCGGTTTAGGGCTGCGTTTCTTGCGTAAAGCAGCATTTGGTTAGCGTCAGTAGGTCGTAGACATGCGTGTCAAAAGTTTGGTGAATAGCCAGGCACAGCAACATATCTCGCGAGAATTTAGTTGAAGATTCCTGTTAACCAGCCTGCAAAATTCAAAAGAATCATTGACATTTTGAGATGTTGTGTGTAGAAAACTGAAACACAATATTGTGTTGCCTTAACATTGTTATTTAAAGAATGAATTGTTTCCACAGATAAATGATTAATGTTCTAATGATTAATGTTCTAATGAAGACATGTCTTAGTTAGCTGTAGTGGATACTGTGATGTAGTAGTTAACTGATCAACCCCAAATGTTAATACGTATCCTTGCCTATTTTAAGTGGGTATACTGAGATGGTGATTTCTTAAACCTGCGTATCAATAGTTCTACCAGAGTGTGCTGCAGCTATCAGTCTCAAACTGACACCAAAATATCTGTTCATGTACAACTGGACAGTTGATTATTGATCGTCTCTAGTCACCTCAGACAGAAAACTTACAACAAAAAAAGTAGGACTAATAATTTTGGAGATATCAAACGACCCAGAAGAACCTTGTTTTCTCTTCGCTAAGCCCCTCCCTAAAACGGCTAGAGCTACTGTCCAATCCATGGAGGTATAATCCTATGTACTAGCAGCTATAGCAACGGTGACTATAAAGCGCGGAGGGCCTGCCGCTTGGCAGCACGTTTTTGACAGCCGCCATGGGGTGCCTATGTCACTGGCAAATCGGATAGCAACTACTCTACTTGATATGGGAAAAACTCCTTTTGCCCCTCTCAAAGCGCAAAATTCAAGAGTCCAAAAGAGAAGCCATCAGCAGTTACAATCCATCAAAAATAATTGTACAAAGTGTGCTGTTACCTGATATCACTTCTAAACATATAGGCTACAGTCTACAGTAGAATGCTAACACATTATTGTCAAGACACGCACACAATTATTACTATTATCAACCGTATACGGCTCTGTTATCAACTAACCAAGATATTACCTCTGTCTTACTATCAGCTGATCAAATTACATGTCGTTAACTTCTCCGCTAGACATAACCATGGTAACAAATGCATACATACCAACTGTCAACATCTCCATCTCTCATTGGTGAAAGGGCTAACCAGTTTTAAACAAAGCCTTCCCTGGTTCGATAACTCCTCAGGTGTTCCATCTTCCTAGGAATGAAATGTAAGGTAGGCTAGGCTAGTAGCCAAGAGGATGTGAAGACTGGAATAATGTCTGGCAGGTGATGATCTACTTCTGATATCCGCAAGGGTAAGTCCTAGAGGCCCAAGATGTGGCATTATGTGACAGATAGCCTAGAAGTTTAATTATGAGTGTGGCACCCTTTTAACTTACCCCAAGATAACATAGGCCTACTGTCAGTTTTACACAAATGTGAGTTGCCAAGGAATTGTTTTCCAGACTTGCAAGGACGTCTGCTATGTCTTTAAGGTACTTTTTAAAAATGCCCTACATGGAAAAGACTTCAAGAAGAACCGATAAGGCCCCCACAATTTCAAAGGGCAATGACAAGTAGGTCTCAAACAAAGGCCTACGTTTTGCTTTTGTAAACATGGTTTACACAACTTATTCTGTCTGTGTTGTTTGTACCTGACTCATGTTAACGTGCAATTGTCAGGGAACTGCATGCTCTCAGGAGGCTCCTCTCCCTGCTCAACACTCCCATATGCAAAACACAGGTGACCAGACATGATGACACTACAACAGTCATTTGACAATCATTCAAAATACACCCTGTCATTATTGTAAGGTCATGATAATGAACCCCACTTGTTGTGTCTGCTTGCTGGTCACACTCCAGAATCACTCTAAAGGGGGCAAAACGGAGTCCCATCTTCACCATAGGCCTACAGGTGACAGAAGTGGTAAGAGTATAAAATGCGCAAGGACCGAGGACACTGAACTTGAGAGTTTCAGGTATAATCACTGTGAACGATGATGTGATGGAACTAGCCATTTGTGCTACGCTAGCTAGATGAGGAATGGCCACTCTTATAAGAATACTGTATTCTGTCTAATTTGCATTCCAAGTCTGACCTACAGAGACCAGAGAAATTTTAGCAGTCATCCCCATGAAAAGATCTTTCAATGTATCCTCACTGCTTTGATCAGAAACAGGCTCAACTGCAGGTGAGTGTAAATGCTTTAGGCTAAATTTACCCAAATGTTTAATTAATTTTACCTTAGACATGGTGGGTTTACATCATGTTATCATGATATTTACACATATCACCTGACAGAGAATGGCTTGACCATACCCACCCTGACAACATTCTGAGAGTCCTCATTTGTTTGCGTTTGTTAATCAGAGAACCACATTATCAGGTAAGTGACTTTAACTATGTGGTATGTCAGTATCTCATTAAATGAAACATTTCACATTAAATCCCTCAAAGAAGAGTAAATATGTTATATAACAAGTAACAGGAACAGCATTAGACAGTACAGTTAAGTGTAAAGTGTTCAGTAGAATAACCACACATGTTGGTACTTCTACATTAAGCTGAATGTACCATGACCTCACCTGATCTGTTCCAGAGAGTTTTCCATGAGCTCCAAGGATCTTGGCACCTTTCAAGGGTAGGTATTCATCTGAACAGGATGCTAGCGTTTGTGCTGCACTGTGTGGCCTTCATAGTTTGAGTTTGAAATTCCTTTTTGTCATATCTCTCAGTATATGGACTCAGTATCAGACTGTTATTTGGATGCTGGAGAACAAACATTGGGTGTAGAACATCTAGTCACTATGACATGTGAGCAATCCCTCCTTGCTATGTTTTATTACGTTTTTTTACTCCTGAAAATAAAAAAAATAAAAAAAACACCGCTATGTTCACTTGTGTTTCTGTGCAGATGTATTTCAGAAAATCGCTGCAAAGGAAGACCAGAGAAAGTGGGTTATTGAATGTGGTGCACACAAGGTAGAGATGAAGAACTGCAGCAGTATTTAATTGTGATTCCTACAGCCAGTTACTCTCCCCATATTGTATTTCTTATCGCATGATATTTACACAATATCTGCTGATTTGGTCCGTATAGATTCTTGTGAAGCTCCTGACGACTAAAGACAGTAGTGTCTTACTAGGAGCTCTCCTTGCCCTGACCTCCCTGGCTGAAAGGTGCTTCATGCTGCAATCCTAAAACATCACAGTCATCTGTTTGTTTATTGCCTGCATCATCGAGCATCTGTCTGTTGGCTCTATATTTAGTGTGGAGTGCAAGGAGAAGATAGGAGAGCTATGCATCGTTGAAAATCTGCTTGTCATCTTACAAGAATACGACCTGTTGTCCAAAAGGTGAATACACAGATCCACTCATACAGTTACCATACTAGGATGTCATATCCATTCTTACTCATCCTACATTACAGTTATCCAATCAAATCAACTACCTGCATGACTGCACTGTCGTATGTTCAGTTTAGTTAAATTCTATACATCCAAGTAGATACAGTATAGTACTGGATGCTTTATCCAGTAAACATGGACAAATATGAACTGAGTGTTGAACAAGTGTTGAATTCCCTTACTTCAGCATACTCCCCGATGGTGAGAGTGTGGTGTTTTTGTGTACTGAACTTTGTGTTTAATCCTAGTTGAGGTTGTATGTGAACACCGATGAGTCTTGTGTGTTTCAGGACGTGTGCAGAGCTGCTGAGGCTGCTGTGTCCTGTGCGGCGGGTGCGGGAGCAGCTGAAGGCCTGCGAGGGCGTGCCCGTCCTGCTCAGCCTGCTCCACGCCGACCACCTCAAGCTGCTCTGGAGCGTGGCCTGGGTCCTGGTCCAGCTCTGCCAGGACCCCAATGCTAACTCCGAGATCCGTGCCTGGGGTGGTGTGCAGCAGCTACTGCGCATACTCCATGTGTAGGTGCACAGCGGCAGGAACCGTGTAGGAACAGGAACTTTTTAGCCTGTTGGTGGTGTTGCTTTTAGGTTTTACTTGGGGATGTTATGACATAGCTCCATGTGTAGGTGCACAGCGGCAGGAACCGTGTAGGAACAGGAACTTTTTAGCCTGTTGGTGGTGTTGCTTTTAGGTTTTACTTGGGGATGTTATGACATGGCTCCATGTGTAGGTGCACAGCGGCAGGAACCGTGTAGGAACAGGAACTTTTTAGCCTGTTGGTGGTGTTGCTTGTAGGTTTTACTTGGGGATGTTATGACATAGCTCCATGTGTAGGTGCACAGCAGCAGGAACCGTGTAGGAACAGGAACTTTTTAGCCTGTTGGTGGTGTTGCTTTTAGGTTTTACTTGGGGATGTTATGACAGCTCAATGTGTAGGTCCACAGCAGCAGGAACCGTGTAGGAACAGGAACTTTTTAGCCTGTTGGTGGTGTTGCTTTTAGGTTTTACTTGGGGATGTTATGACATAGCTCAATGTGTAGGTCCACAGCAGCAGGAACCGTGTAGGAACAGGAACTTTTTAGCCTGTTGGTGGTGTTGCTTTTAGGTTTTACTTGGGAATGTTATGACATAGCTCAATGTGTAGGTGCACAGCGGCAGGAACCGTGTAGGAACAGGAACTTTTTAGCCTGTTGGTGGTGTTGCTTGTAGGTTTTACTCCTGACATACAGTAGCTCCATAGAGCGTAGGCCATCATGTGTAAAATTCTGGGCTTTTGGAAATGTTAGCTGAAAAATGACATTAAACAGATCAACCAAAAATCTGCACAGAAGAAAAAATAACTGATTAAGAAAACAAAGGTACAGAAAGCAGAAAAATACTACAGGAGTAATCAATTTAAATAGTGCATACAAACTAAAAAGTAATCATATGCTCATGAAAGTCACCTAGGCCGGAGTAATTAAATGAACGCATTCTTTAAAATCTCCCTGGAGATGACATTCATAACCCTGACATCCTGATACAGTATTCCACTAACAGAGTTAAATAATTCAGCACATCATGACATGGTTACAGTGGTGGGATGTTTTAACACCCTCTGCCTTGTCTTTTATTTGTGATTTCTCATGATGGGTTGCTCTGTGTAGTGAGCGGGCGTATGTGTCGGACCGTGCCTCCATCGAGACCCTGTCCAGTGCCAACGCTGCTCGTCGTATCCAGAGGCAGCACCTCTCTGAGGAGCTCAGTCCACAGGAAACTGCTGAAAACCTCATGGCACTGCAGGCAGGTCAGTCTGCCACACCCAGTGTTGCTTCACAAGGCCCTACAGAACAGCACATATAGAACAGCAAATAATAATTTTTATAATTTATGTAGTACTAGATTCCATCACACCGACCCTGCTAGGGAGAGAATGTTTGTTCTTGTTTGCTGTTTATTCTCTGGTTGATTCTGCTGATCCTTTGGTAGTAGTATTTATTGTAGTAGTATTTATTACCAAAGGCCTCCTTTGCAATGTAGCTTAAATGTTATTCCTCATTTTGTAAAGCTTTGGATAAAAGTGTCTGCTAAATGAATACATGTAAAAATGTAAATGACTCTGATTCCTTGCTTACTGTTGGCTCTTCCTCCTCCCAAGCCTGCTGTGCTGCAGTAACTGAGCTGGTCTTGGATGATGCGACAGCTCATCATATTGTTCAGGTAGGTAGTGTACATACGTACTGTACTGTGCGTACATCCCAACACTGCATTGTTGTGCTGCAGACTCAATAAATCTGATTTGGGAACAGATTTGTATCATGTGAACTCACTCTGGTGTGTTCACTCAGGAAAACGGAATCTACATAATAGCAAAGCTGATTCTGCCACAGGCTGGACCCAAGGGCCCATCGCTACAGGTACTTACCATAAATATCCTGACATATATCCTAACCATAACCATAACCATTTCACATTACTGATTCTTTTGTCTGTTTGCTTGTATTGTCAGTGTTATGCATTTAGGACACTTCGCTTCTTGTTCAGCATAGAGCGAAACAGACACCTGTTTAAGAAGTATGTGATATGCTGTTTGACATTATCAGAATGTGAATACAGGTGGTTTTGAATGAAAAGAATGTTTTAAAGATTATTTTTCTTTAGACTGTTTCCATCAGACCTCTTTGAGATGTTCATTGACGTTGGACATTACGTTAGAGACATTGCTGCCTATGAGCCACTGCAGGAAAAAGTTTCTGTTTTCACTGTAAGGAAATGTTATTTTTTGTCACATATATTTTTATTTCAGTTTTATATTGTAATGCGCGTAAATATTATATGAAGTGTCTCATACTGCTTTTGACATGTCACTGACTTACATATGGCATCACTTGTCAATTGAATAGCATAACATAATACAGGTGTAGCTAAATATGTCATCTTAAAATCCTATTTGTTTCACTATATCAAAATCACCATAGCATGCACACTTTCCTCAGTGTTGCACACATATGAGCAATCATTGGATATATCTGAGCAGATCTGTGCAGCTTAAAAGAAATGGCACCATGCTGAGGTATGCCTTTGAAGACTGACGCATATTTGCTGTTCCACAGAGCGAAGAACTAAACGAATTGAAGGAAAGCATTGAGATAGTGAACCAGAACCGACCTCCTCTCAAAGTGATCAATGGCTATGCCATTCTGGACCATCTGGGTAGCGGGGCCTTTGGAAGTGTTTTCAAGGTGTTGGTCGTCATTTCATCATTTGTTATATCGTCTTTTCTCATTTTTGAAGGAAATCTGGTTCATGTGTTGCTCTTTGATTTGTTGGCCCTGCGGAAAGGTCCGGAAACAGAATGGACAGAACCTTCTGGCCCTGAAGGAAGTGAACCTTCACAACCCAGCGTTTGGCAAAGACAAGAAGGCCCGAGACAGCAGTGTGGAGAAAATAGTCTCGGAGCTGACCATCATCAAGGAGCAGGTACTATTTCAGAGAAAATAGGATTACACTTTACTTGACAGTGTCGACGTAAGAGTGACATGACACTGTCATGAATGTGTCATAAACAAGTCATACACGTTTATGACATAACGCTTCTGTTATTTAGTGACATTCGGTTTTTGTCATAACCAGTTAAGGTTTTAAGATTAGGATTAGAGTTAGGGTTAGGGTTAGAGTTAGAGTTAGGATTAGGGTTAGAGGTTAAGGTTAAGGTTAGGGTTAGAGTTAGGTTTTATGTGTTCACGACAGTGTCATGTCACTCTTATGTTGATACTGTCAAGTAAAGTGCTACCGAAAATAGTCTCGGAGCTGACCATCAACAAGGAGCAGGTACTATTTCAGAGCTGACCCTCATCAAGGAGCAGGTACATCATACATGGCCGCTGAGCCATGAGTACATTTCAGTGTTGCGATAACGATCATGCCCTCCAACATTATCCTATGACGTGGCATATGTAAAATATAACATAACAGCTCATATGGTATCAGCATGCTGTGATGTGTTTGCAAAATATGTCATGCAACAACTCATTCAGATTGTAAGCAGTTGAACGGCAAAATGGAAACTATTTGTGATAACAATATTTTAACTCATAAACTTTTTCAGATGAACCATCCAAACATTGTGAAGTACATTAAGACATTTTTAGAAGGTAAGTGGCACCACATTCTCTGTGGCAAGTGTCATCTTCTTGCTTCATAATTAACCCCCAAATCACAAAAAGTGCTAAGCAATTAAAGAGCTGTAATAATGCTATTATAATTACCGGTATTACAATTTGAAATGTTGCTGTTGGTGTTGTTTGGTGTTACCTTGTGCTCTTATCCCAGGTGACAGGATGTATATTGTGATGGAGCTCATAGAGGGACTTCCTCTCTCGGACCATTTCACCTCACTCAAAGAGAAGCAGCAGCAGTTCACTGAAGACAGGGTGTGGAACGTTTTCATACAGGTAAAATTAGCACTGAATATTTTAGATTTACTTCCCATTTGCGAATGATTACTCTACATGTTATGGAATGAGAACGTAAATGTTATGCTTTTGCCTTGTGATGAATGAATAGGTGGCATTTGATTTTGTTTGTCCACAGTTATGCCTGGCACTGAGATATTTGCACAAGGAGAAGAGGATTGTCCATAGAGACCTCTCCCCTAATAACATCATGCTTGGAGAGAAAGACAAAGTCACTATCAGTGAGGAAGCTCATTGATCTTTCCCTCCTTGTTCTCTTTGTCTTTTTATACTCTTTCCCCTAAATGAATGACATAGCTAAAGCCTGGTAAAAGTCACATAGGGATACTTTTCCAATATTTATTAATATTAAGATGAAACAAATATCTCTCCAGCTGACTTTGGACTCGCAAAGCAGAAACAAGAGAACAGCAAGCTGATGTCAGTTGTGGGCACCATACTGTACTCCTGGTGAGCGTCTGTCAATACACACAGTATGCATGAACCCTTGAGGTCATGATACATGGGGCAGCTTTTTGAGCAATGTTGCTGGGCAACCACATGACTGGTTCCATTTCTTCTCATTGGATGATCAAAACAATTTGCCTACTCATCTACTTTCTCCAGAAAGAAAACAAATGTTGCCTGATATCAATTGGGGACTGTACCAAACAGCAAT
>NW_027468587.1:30550750-30628250 GCF_046254945.1 Alosa pseudoharengus
AATATGATTATATTGCTTAAAAGGAGCACATCCCTGGGTGGGCTTGAACCACCAACCTTTCGGATAACAGCTGAATGCGTTAACCAATTACAGAGACTGTCATGGCCATACCCTAGGGGCAACATTAACTTGGATGCGTCTTTTCAGTGTTTCTCTCAGACTTCCATTAAATCTTCAACGATGCATACTCAAAAATATTCCTGTTCTTGTCTGCGTCTTCTCAAAGGGGCTGCTACAAGGAGTCAGGGCTGAGCAGTCTAAGGTGCTTGGAGGTTCCCGTCTTTCTGGAGGCGTGGGTTCGAATCCCACTTAGGTAATTTTTAACTGGTCATTTTATTCAAGCTGTTCAAATGTGTTTTTTTTTATTTTAGGGAAAAATCATCAAGGAGAATGAAGAAGCCTGTTCAGAGGCCGGATCTGTGAGCATTCAGCATTCTTCTCAATGCAGTTCTCAAGCTGAAGTGAAGCAAGAGCACCAGGGTAGCTTTCTCTGGAATAGTCACCCACTGCAAAAGTATGCAGTCGTTTCTCGCAGAACCCACTTAATCATCATCTTGTTGCATGTTTTCCCCAACAGCTAATGGTTTTGAGAAACACTCCAGAACAGCCTCCAGCTCTGCCACAGAACTGCGTAAGAAAAGCTTCAGTAAGATCCATCATAACTATCTTGTCATGTCACATTCAGACTTGTTTGAGCTTGCAGTTGCAATAGTCCTCTGAGGTAACGGTTCCTTTTCACTGTCTAAAGGACCCACCGAGTGCAGTGTCAGCCTTTCTCTGTCAGAGCGCACTCCTGCCTGGTGAGTTGTTAACAGTTATGCCTTATGTAGGCTTTTCAGCTTTATTTGAAACTATTATTTGTAACTAATGTAGTGTTCATATCCTGTACATCACTTTGGACAATAGTATCTGCCACATATTATAAAAATAAGCACAGCATATACATAACAACGGAAGACTGCTTATTAGTGATGTGTCTCTTGATGACCGTTATCTGTGGGGAATTATGAAATATCATGTGATCATATATTCTGCTCCTCTTTGTGCTGTAACCTCCACTGGATAAAAGAAGCCTTTGAATAAGGTTCCATCAGGCAATGATTAATGACCATTTGTGAAGCTTCATTGTATTGTATTATTTAAATAGGGACATTTATTTCTCTAACTGCTGATAATGTGGAATATAAAATCTTTTTCATTCCCTGCCTACCTTCCTTCCACATATGTGTCTGTTAGCAGGGATTTTCTACCACAGCCAAAGTCCCGTCCAGGTAATATATATATATATATTATATTATTATATATATTATTATTTTTATTTTTTTTAAAGTAAAGGACCATATGGGGACCATAAAGGGCCTAAGAATACACATTGCGTTATATTGGTGAAAAGAATGATATACATGCTCATTATATCACCTATAATAGGTTTATTTGTACATGTTTGTTTCTACAGCCACAGCAGGAATTTTTGTATCTCAGAGGAAACTTCGGCAAATAGAGGACCCCGTTCAAAGACTGGTTGGACTACTGCATAAAATTATTTATATTTGTCAGGTAAGCAGTATTTACCCATACTAGGATATGTACTGTATGACTGATGAAAAACCACTGTATTCTGCATGCTACAGCAGGCAGTAACCATGTTATTCCACCTGAACTATTAGCTACAGCAGGCAGTAACCATGTTATTCTACCTGAACTATTAGCTACAGCAGGCAGTAACCATGTTATTCCATGTAAACTGTTAGCTACCGCAGGCAGTAACCATGTTATTCCATGCGAACTGTTAGCTACCGCGGGCAGTAACCATGTTATTCTATGTGAACTGTTAGCTTCCTCCAGCCCAACACTCCAACCACAGGAGACGGACTATAGAGAGGTTCAAAAAATCTTTATTCCATCAAGGAAGCAATCCATATAGCCTTAAAGTGGAATTAAACAAGGTATGGTTTTAACCCTTGTTTTCTAGACAACAGTCCCTCATCCTTTTCCAACAATGTGTCTGTGACCTGCTTTAGATATGGTCAAGACATAAAAAACAGTGGTTCAAAATACAGTCATGACAGTATCTAAGTGCCAAAGTACATTGAGAGCACCACGGTTTTCTATCTTAGCAGACCTGTATTGATCCAGCTGAAATACTTCATGACGTTACCCAGGGACATAGAAAAGACATAATGAGGCCTCTTGCCATTGGTTTGCTCAGGTTCTTCAGGGAAGCTCAGACTTGGTTGAGTTGGTGTCTTCCTGCAGAGATTGGTGGTCTCAGGTCCAGTCTTTTGGGGGGGAACCTTTCAGCACTGAACCACGAGGTACGGTGTCTAACTTTACTAACTCAGTGAAATGTATCCACCTGTGTCTGTTTTGGAAGTTTTACAACCCTCTACCTATACAGGTGAGAGTGGCTACGCAGGTCTGCAGGATGGTATCACATATGAACAGTTGCAAGTGAGTCTCTCTCTGTTCTCCTGGCTTTTGCTTTTTCGGTCTCTCCCTCCCTGTTTCCCTCCTTCTCTGGGTCTCTTCCAGTTTGGTCTCTCTCCTCCTCTGAAGTTAGCCTAGTATCTCTAATGTGGTCTCTCTCCTCCTCTGATGTTAGCCTAGTATCTCTATGTTTGTCTTGAGATTAATATGTGCATTGAATCCCTTTGTGTTCATCTAATCAAAGACTCTGATAGAGGATGAGCTTGAGGAAAATGGCTACCACAGCAGAACAGCATCCAGGTAAGTTGCTGTACGAAAAACGAAAACGGTTTGGAGGCCCTTTTTAGATTGTTTTTCATTGTAGAGTTAGTAATGACACTCACACTGTTAATAATACATTTTGAACCAACGAATGCCTGTTATTAAAAATTCATTTCGAGACTGTTGCTAACTCTGAAATACTTCCCCACAGGAGTGATCAGGAGGCAATGCGTGGAAACCAGAGACCCTATTCCCCAAGCACTCTTGTATCCTCTGAGGCCTGTGACAACAAGGCCACGTAGTGGTGCAAGCAGATCCGTGAGCTTAACTGGAGGCCAGTCTGAATGGCCTTACTCTATGCACCTGTATAGTGTTTGTAAATGTATGACCATGCACATGATATTGACAGCATAGTATCAACATTTTGTTGGACAGGGAGCTTTAGATGTGGTATTATTACACAGACATGCAACCATTAGGTATATACTGTATGCCATTTGATGTTTAACTCAGCTTCTGCAGAAAAATGCTGTTTAGTTGAATTACGTGCAATTTGGTCTCACTTCCTGATAAATGAGAAGTTATTTCTATTTTTGTGTTGCCTTTAAAAATACCACAGCAACATTAAGCTATCTCAATTACAATCCTGTTATGTAAGATGGCTGTATCTGTGCATTCTAGGACTGTTGGTATGGCACAGCCTATATTTAGCAGATTAAGCGGTAAAGTAGAGCAGGGAGGGTGACCTTTGCCCCGTGAATGAGTGTAGTCTTTAAGTTTATTGCAGTTGACTTGCACTTCCTGCTGTAGCATATGCTATTGTTCTGCTCTTCCACTTGTAACAGTCCTTCAAAATTGTCATGGACATACTTAACTGTTTACATATTTACTGTTACTGTTTGTTGCCTTCATAGATCTATGACTCTTGTACAAGGTTTTTAATCTCAGGGTTACTGATGCACTTTTTCTGTAAATGATAATCATTCTGTCAGATGGGTTTGGAATGTATCATAAAATGCACTTTGCATGAATTTATTGCATCTTATTAAAATTCCACAACATAATCCAGTTATTTTCTCTATGACTCCTTAAGAGTTAACAGCTCCACCTTGTGGGCAAAGATGCACAGTACCACTAGGGAACTGGCTCCTTGGCCCCACATTTTTGAGATACCCCTACCGGAGGTAGAACTAAACCCAACAATATTTTAAGGTCTCCCATTTATGAAATTGATTCTTGGCTAAAAATATTTTACTGCTAAGATTGTTAAATTAACAGATATTGTTATACACCCCAAAACCAAAAAAGGACTAAAATATAGCCTGTCTGTATGGGAGTTAAGGCATATAAACTAGTGCAGATCAATCACACAAGCTCTGAGAACTTTGAAACTTGGCATGTGTATAGTCAGGAAGTTGCTTTACCTACTAGAAAAGACTGGATGTGAATATCTTGATGTATGGAATGAATAGATACATGTAAACATACACCTAAAATCAACATTCTTCTCACCACTGATAATGTGATTTGGACTTGAGACTGTATTTTGCCAGTGTTATGTTTTCTTTCATTTTGGACACCTCATACATTGAGTGACAGAACACCCTGATTCGTCATACTATATTTATATTCGACATACTATATTGTTTCTATGATAATCCCTGGTAAAGCAGCTACAAAGTAAATAAAAACATTCTGCATAGATATTAATTTTTTGCATGTCCGCTTATTTTAGGTGTATGTTTATATATATATCTATTCATTCCATACATCAAGATATTCACATCCAGTCTTTTCTAGTAGGTAAAGCCACTTCTTGACTATAAACATGCCAAGTTTCAAAGCTCTCAAAGCTTGTGTGATTGATTTACTAATTTATATGCCTTAACTCCAATACGGACAGGCTATATTTTAGTCCTTTTTTGGTTTTGGGGTGTATAACAATATCTGTTAATTTAACAATCTTAGCAGTAAAATATTTTTAGCCAAGAATCCATTTCATATATGGGAGACCTTAGAGATGAGGAAAAACATTGTTGGGTTTAGTTCTACCTCCGGTAGGGGTATCTCAAAAACTAAAGCCCTTTCTGACCATTTGTCACTAACCTAATGGTGAGGGCACTCAAAAATGATCTAACAGAACTATGATTACATGTTTTGTGATTGTGTGAGGGGAAAAAACTGAATTATGCCAGTTATGTGTACCTTATGTAACATATGTCTACGTCCATCCCATTAAGTGAATTAGTTAAAGGTGCTCTAAGCGATGCTGGGTAACGACTTTCAAACAAAACAGAGAGCTAGCTCGCTACTTCCTGCCCCTCCCTCCCGTGCTGCTCCCGTGCAATTGAAACTCTCCTAAACGCGCATCTCGTCTGTGATTTGCTGGAACAGTTTATGTTTTTATGGGCTAGGCTTGCCCAGGTATTTTTTGTTGCTGTTGTTAGAGCCTGGGCTGTCCACAGAGATCAAGTTTTTTTTTTACAGTGTATTCAGGACACAGTCAGCTAGCGGTTGGTTAGGTGATGTTTGCAGTAAGTGACATAAAATGTTTTAGCCTAAAAAACGCATGACATCGCTTTTTAATTCCATAAGGAACATAAGAAACACAAAGAACACAATAGTATATACTATATGTATATATTTATTGATATACTATTTATATAGATACATCTTCAATAGATATACACAACTATACATACTGGACTCATTTACGAAGAAAAGCAGAACAAAGGACAAAACAGATATGGACATAAGTTGTGTAAATCAGAGCTGAATCAAGCTCTGCAAATCACACCGTCCAGCTGCTTCCTCTGCATAGAATTCCAGAACAGCAGACACAGAAAGCACACTAACCCCTGGCATTGGGATTTTAAAATGTCTCGCTGTTCTGGTCACAGAAAAGAAAACACAAACAATAAGCGACAACAAAATGAACAACAGAAGAATAGCACACCCCATGTCCACATGCAGACACGAGGCCTTAAGGCCTTCTACAGACTTCTGGGTAAACTTTCACTTGCATTGCTCTTTCCCTTTTGCTTTTCATCTGTGCGAGGTACATGAAGGTTGTACCTGATTTCTTAGTCAGGTTTGGATACTGGAAGTACAAGGAAGTTAACATGTATAAATTGGTTCTGTATTACAATGGCAGTAACAAATGCTCACTATTTTCCTTTGTTGACTATGCTTATTTGCCTTCTCAAGAGAATTGTCTCTAGACCAAATCATATTTGTAGACTTGAATGACGATGGTCCCATAATTAGGTCCATAATTAGGTCCTGGCAAAATATAGGCTCTGTGAAAATGTTGTATGCTTGCTGCTTCTGATGGGCAGCGAAACTGTGTGCAAACAAGTAGTACTACTACAACATAACAAAGCAAACAGGAGATAAGGTAAAGCAAAGCGTATGTGCATTCTGACTGCTAGCTAGCACTAATGTAGCCATACATTCTGACCAACAAAACTACATATTATCATAATTCTCAAGTGAACTTAAATTTTCTGAGAGAAAGAAAAAAAACTGTCCTTGTGTTTCTGAAGGATAGACTGACATCAAGGTTCTTAAACAGATAGTCATGCATTTCCCACAACAGGATCTTAATGCAAGTCCTTGATAGTTCTCCTCAAGATGTAGTGTTTTAAGAAACTACAAGGAAGATCAGCAGGCATAAGAATATACGTTAGTATACCTTATGTTTATGATTTACACCACTTGAGAATTACAAGTGCAAAGTATCCAAAAAAAATAATTAAGTGGTTCTTTGGATCACAGAAATGATCCATGAATACATATTTTCAATCTGTATGATACCTCCAAATCTTCAAAAATCCACAAAGGTTTCACACAAATACCTGCATGTATGTAATGGCAGTCAATCTGTTTTTAAACATCTTCAACATGTTTTTAAGACACCTCCCCAAAACAATAAAAAAAAAAAACTTTACATACATTCTACAGTGACATTTTAAACCCTCCAAAGTTGGTCGTTTGAGAAGACAAAGCGCTTCCTGGTTCATGGGTGGACCTTAAAGGCCAAGAGTGCCTCGGAGTGCAAGTTGTTGAGCGAACGGAGGTCAGGCAGTTTGAGGAGTAGCTTGGTGAAGACTGCAGCCTCGTTGGCGTGGTTCTTTGTGATCAGACCTCTAAGTGCTCGGATGAGGTTGTCCTGGAGCGCCTCCACAGAGTTCATATCCTCAATGCCTGAACGATCTGTTGAAAGAACAGAAAATAAAAAAATGTGTTAAATTAAATAACTGATACATCCCTCACAAAGTGGTTGTGTGTTAGTCTTCCTCCTTCACTGATTTAATTCCCCACACCGTGAACTTTTGTACTTAGTGAGATCCTTGTACTGGGTTATAGAGAAGAAAGTGTTGGTGCTGTGAGAAACAGGAAGTGACACCTACCTGCCGACACTAGCACCACGGCGGTGAAGAGGCTCATCTCGTCCTCGCTCAGATGCAGCGACAGTAGCTTCTCACTGAACTCGAACATGGAGTTGAGGAGCTCGCCAGCGCCCATGGAGCGCAGAGCCTCCAGGCTATACTTCCGGCCACTCATGAAAGTCACAGTGCGTTCATTAATGTCGAACAGCGAGGCGAAGCGCACCATAAGCACCTAGTGGTGAAGAGGGAAGAGTACAAGGTCAGGACAACGAAACGAGAGAAACCGAAAAGGCTCTTTAAACATGCTAAATCCACTCATTTCCTAACTCTGCCCTAACTGTTGAATCATTATCTAATGCTAACATGGATATAAAGTCAAGCTGAAGCTCAAACATTTGATTGTCTGTTTCTCTGGGAAATGGTGGGACTCTTACCTCAAAGGTGCCGGCCTTAAGAAGGCTGACTTGGTCATGCTGCGATAGGTCCTGGAATCCTGGAATTCGCTTGGCAAATTCCACCACCTCCTTCACAGCGGGGGTGAAACTCATGGAAAATTCCTCCCAGACTTCATGACTGGGCAGGCGTGGGTCCACCACGGGGGAGGTGTTCATGGGGCATACCTGGGAAGACACATTACAAATGACTTTCAAAAAGGACACAAGATAAAACATAGATAAACATCCTGATAATGCCTGCATGCTCATTTCACTGGCACTACTATTTACACGTAAAGTTCAAAACAATACTAACTAACCCTGGAAAACACACTCCATCTTTCTACAAGCCAGTGACTTGAATTACAACAGTGTAATGACAGCCTGACATGATACTAACCAGATGCCTCATAGGTGGTGCGTGCCCGTTCACGCTGTGGCTATAGTGATAAGAGCTTTGGGTGTTGGCTGCATATGTGCCACTGGGGGCGCTGTTGAGCTGCTGCTGCTGCATGGCTGAGTGGGTCCTCTCTTTTCTGTAGGCCCAGCTCTGAGGAAGCTGCGTGTGGTAGACGGGTTGATAGCTCTTGGGCGAGGTGGACGCCACGTTGTCCTGGCAGCGGCTCGCGTACTCGGAGGTCTCCTCCATGCTGCTCTGGCTCAGCTGCTCGGCTAGCCCCAGCGACGGGGAGCCTCGGGCGGGGGAGACGGGCGAGCCAGCTGGCCTCTCCTGCTCGAAGGCAAACATGCCATCCTGAGGCGCCGCGCTGCCGCTGTTGCCGCCGGTGACGGCGTCCTCCTCGCCGCTGTCTGACGCGCAGGAGGACGCAGAGCTCAGGGAGGTGTCCATGGGAACATTGGACTCGGAGTCAGCAGACACACTCTGCGGCGAAGAAGGGGCCGATGAGGAGGAGGACGCCGAGGAAGAGGGTGAGGAGGAGGAGGAGGAGGAGGCAGAGGGAGAGGGCCGTGAGGTGGTGCTGGGGATGGGGATGGGCTCCGTCGGGCAGGACGTCGCCTGGGTGCCGTGGAGCATGTGGTGCAGCTGGCTGTTTGTCATCATGTTGTTCATGGCGTTCTGCATCTCTAGGAGCATGCGCTGCTTTTCCCGTTTGGGGATGCGGCCAAATCGGACAGCTACACAGGACACAGCCAACAGAACACGGTCAAAAATATTTACTTTCAGCAAAAGGACTATTTAGTATTTCAGCTTAGTGGTTGAAGTATATCTATTTCTCTGTAGCACTTTGTTACAATACAAATCACACTAAACCTCATCCTAACCACACTACAAAAACAGTTCAACTGGCCACTCGAAAAACTCAAGAAACTACCCCAAAACTCACCATCTCTTGACATGCCAACTGATAAGCACTTCTTAAACCTGCACTGTTGGCAGCGGTTGCGGTTGATGCGCACGATGGTGCAGCTCTCGGCCTTCAGACACTTCTTATACTGAATGTTCTGCTGGATGCTCCTTCTGAAGAAGCCCTGTGATGGATCAGACAATAGATGGGTCAGACAACAAAAACGGGACAGAAAGTCAGCGTGCAAAAGCTGCAGCGCAGCGCGGAGGCAGAGACGACTGGACCTCCAGGAGAGAGAAAAAAAGCGAAATTCCGTATTAAGAGCATAAAAATGGGTTAGAATTAGATCCTCACCTTGCAGCCTTCACAGGCATGCACTCCATAGTGAAATCCTGAGGCCACGTCTCCACACACTTTGCATAGCAAAACCATACCATTGAGCTCTGAAAACAACAACCAGCCAAAACTGATTAGCCTTGCTTCAGTTATACACAGGAAAGATATTCAATATTACCGTATTTTCCAGACTATAAGTCACACTTTTTTTCATAGTTTGGCTGGTCCTGCGACTCAGGTGCAACATATATATATATTTATATATATATGTTTTTTTTCCTCTTCATGACACATTTTTTGACTTATGGTGACTTATACTCCGGTGCGACTTATAGTCCGGAAAAGACGGTACTACTCTTTAGCTATATGATTTTTGCCCCAAACAACTGTACAGATTCACAAGCTTCTTTGTCAAACACAAAACCATTGACAGTGGCCTTGAGACCTGTTCTAAGAATTAGGTTGGTTTCTAAAAAACACAGTGGCTGCTAAAAGTGGTCCCAAACCCCCAAATGCCCCAAACTGATACCCATTGATGGATTCTTGTTACATTTCCCTTGAAAACCATCCGACCGACGTGTTAAACTTTCGCTGTGACTCACTTGTTATGCCGCTCTTGGCAGTGGAGGGGTGTGCCCCTGTCTTCTCAGAGGTGGGGCCATGCTTGGAGGGTCCCCCCCGTCCGGGCATCGACGAGAGAGAGGGGGAGGACGATGGGCTGCTGCTGTTGCTACTGCTGCCTGTGCTGCTGCTGGAGCTGTCACTCAAGCAAGCCTCAGGGCAGAGAGAAGGACCAGAGGAACGAATGTAGGCTATAACGCCCCCTGTAACGCAAGGAGAAATTCAAGTTAAAAGTGGTAGACTTTTTTTGATTGAATTCACACTAAAAAAGCTATGGGGTCCCCATACGAACTGAAAGGTTACATATTAAGAGTTAAGAATAAGTGTTGGAAACTCAAGATAGACATTTGATTATTATGATATTATGATTAAAAAAAACATTCAAATTAAAAAGGACAATTTAAAACAAGTAAATGCTCAAGAGTTTCATGCAGCATAAGAGGTTTGATACTAAATGTAAGAAGAAGCGCAACAGGTTTCAGCGATGGCCAACCAGGAAGGCCAAGAGTAGAAGCCATGTCTTCAGTCACTGTGACTGACCTGCTTTAGAACTTCACATTCACCTCGTTGGGTAACACTGTTACATAATCTAACTCTCCAATGAGGTCTCACGCGCGAATGTACATATGTATGCACAGCCAGTTAGTACAACAGGTTTATGCTTTACATTTATTTATTATTAATATGATTTATTATTAATATTAATTATAATATATTATTTATTTCTATCCAAACATCTGTACTACTTGGTTGAAGAAATGGATACCAACTATAGGCTATCCTCACTTGAGTCATTCATAGCGAGTTAGTCGTCGTTTAATCGTAGCTAAAGAAGGAAACTGTGTTTTGTGTTGTGTATGTTAGGAATCTGTTCAAAGCAAAACAGACATGTAATTAATTGATGTTTTTTAAACACTTAAGCTATTGCCCTTTTATGCTTTTATGTACTTGTTACCTTGTGTGTTTTATGTTTTCTATTTTATTCTTCACTTTTTAAGCTATTCTTTGACCCTGGTCCTTCTAAGCTTTTATTAGCCATTCCTGTTTGCTTTTGTTTATGTGAAGTACATTGAATGACCTCTGTGTATGAAATGTGCTATATAAATAAACCTGACTTGACACATACCATACATGCAAAAGTAGCACTACACACACACACAAATAACATCTCAGTGCCTCTGGAGATTACAAGAGAAGCAGAGAAATCACAATTATTTTAACTCAAATCACTCAAGTCTTGGTGAGAAGAAATTAAATGTATCACATTTCTGTTGTCTGCCATTGAATGCTACAGAGAATGCTCCAAGTTTAGACAAACAATCAAACAATTGAATGAACAAAAGCAGCATTAGTCCCTAATGCTTTTTAAGATGCCAAGATGAGTACGAATAGAATAGAACACCAGAGCCAAAGAGCTATCAGTGGCCTAATTATAAAAACGTAATGACTTTGCTTTTGGTAATGCTCGTCAAGATCATGACAGTAAGTAAGTAAGTAAGAAAATAAATCTTTATTTATAGCGCATTTTTATGCACGAAAGTGCATCTCAATAATAAAATCCACGGGGCATTACCTAACTAGCAATGACTCTTAATTTACTGAACCCTCCCACACGTGGATCTGTCATGTTTTCTATGGGCGAAATATCTAGGTCAGGACAACTGTCTCCTGCTGTCTCACGTGGTACTGCAGTCTGCCACAGCGCCAGGACATCGCGCAGAATTATGTAATGAGCACGTCACGGCGAATTTCGACCAATAGGAACCGAGAAAGAGAGAATCGTGTACACAGAGGCACATGGCTAGGCTGGCTGTTCCATGTGAGTTTGAGGAACCCAGACATCGTGAGTACAATGTGTTCAAAACACTAGTAACACTCCTAACCCACATAAGGCGTGACTTTCACGAAAACAGCCAGATGAATCACTACAGAAACTTGCAAATAGGCCTATGTGTAAGCACGGCCAGTTAATACAACAGGTTTATGCTTTACATAAATGTATTTCTATCCAAACATTTGTACTACATGGTTGAAGAAATAGATGCCGACTGTAAGCTAACCTCACTCAAGTCATTCATAACGAGTTAGTCGTTGGTTTAATCATAGCTAAAAAATAAGGAAACTGTGAATATCTGTTCAAAGCAAAAGAGACATGATGTAATTAAAAATACAAAAAAATACTTACCAAGTTTAGTTGATTCCATATTTAGCTGTCTGCGTACAGAAAACAAGTGGCCAAAAGATATTGCAGCAAGTTGAATAAGTACTGACCAAAAATGTTACAAATATATCTGGTACACAACAATGTGTACAGTAGACAGACTTTCCCTGAATTGCAACAATTTAGCTTGCGAATGTTCCGCTGATCAAACTACAGTAACACTGTTGCCTTTTACTTTGCCGCGGCAGTAAGAATGAAACATAGTTGCAAATACTATATCGGAAAAGTCACTGCATGTAAAATATCCGCAGATCTCCACAGCAGAGCACAGCGTTTAGATTCTCAAAATCCTCAACGAAAGACGCTTTAAAACACGAATGTGTCCGATGTCCAGGTAGATACTGAATGACAAGTGAAATTGTTCGTCGATGGCACTCCCTAGCTGTGAGACCACTGTATACCGAATGTTCAGAGTTGTGTTTTAAACATGTGACCTATTTGCCAGCCACTCCTCCTGGCCTAGCGCTCTGAGTCACTTTAACCCAGTGACACACATTTCCAGAGGCGGAGTCGTATCTCGGTGGACGTAATAGCCCTGCTTTCACGTTTTTGCAGGCATGTCAACGTGATTCTAGTAGCCTAGGCTTGTATCGTCGTAGTGTGGATCGAAAACGGGGAAAGTGGGCAGTAGCCTACCTCCCATTAGTTGAGTATGTGTATGTGCCTATGTATTAACAGTATTAGTGATCCATAACTCTTCAGAATTCAGAATACCAGTGTTTTAATAATTTCTTATCACAGTTAATTTGCCTTCTACTGATTGATTGGATCACAAAATAAAGGCTGACATGTGTGGATCACGTTTTAAAGAGTTGTCCCAGAAGTGTTCTGGCAGAATTAATTCTCTTAAAAAGAAAGCAAAGATAATAATCAGACATAAATTAAAGGAACCGTATGTAAGAAATGTATTTCAATTCATCATAAAATAGCCCTGATATGTCACTAGACATTAAGAAATCATGTTCATTTCAAATACTTATATCACTGACAACAGTAGTCCGGCCAGGATATTGTCATTTAAAAAGTGAAGTTGCAGCCCTCAACTGATGTTGATGTTGTGTTTTGTCATGTCATGTCGTGTTTTGGCCTGATGCGCCACCCTCCACCTAACTGCTAATCACAAAGTCCGTAGTGTTTCGGCATCCTGGGTTGGCAACCTTGAGTCAGGGGGGAGGGGGAGGGGATACACCGCTCTACAGTAATTTGAAAGTGATTGCAATACCGGTTTTGGCCACATCATCAGTCTTGTATGGTTTATGGTCTTTGATGCTGTTTATACAACTAAACAGTTAGATCCGGATCTATTTATTATAGAATAATACTATTTATTATATTTATTTTTATTATATATTTATTTATTATAGATGTATTATTTATTTGTATATTTATTTATTTATATATTACTTTTTCTGCTGTAAGTGCATGTTGTTTGTGATCTATCTATCTATCTATTCATTTTTGATTGGACAAGAGGTATTCCATGAGTCATCTTTTACTGTCTATGGTGGGGGTATCACGAATATCCGCACTCATACTTTTTTTAACGCTAGTAATCACTCCGCATATTGCCTTGAATTATCCAACAGACTATTCCGTCATCGGTTACATACATATCAGAAAAATGTCAGATAATCCTGAATAACACAAATTCATATAAACACACACGTTTCAGTCTTTTGTGGTCTTTTTCTTTATTCACAGTTATAGCAAAGATAAATTAAAATTTGCAAGAGGAAACGTTTACACACACACACACACACACACACACACACTCACTAAAGTCCTTAAAACGCAGTCCATGTGTTTCACAAGCAGCAATTGTTAAAGGCCCAGTTGTCCATGTCCACATCATGTTGCGTAGCGCTTGGTCCACTGTTTCGCTATTCGATCATGTTCAGCTCTGTTTGTTGTGTACTGGGTCGCGATGCTCCCAACCAAAGGGTCCGCTGTGGAGGAGGGGGGAAGGGGGGGAAAGCTGATTTATTTCGTAATCAGGATTCTTGATGCATGTAATTCCTGAAGTCACACTGACTAAAAGTCCCGACCAGGCTAACAGCCAGGGTTAGTTACCGGTAATTTTAATGTTAATTATGTTGTCTTACTGGTTCAGCCAGCTGTCATTCAAATCAGACCTCCATTTTTTTAAAAGCTTTATTCCATTTATATATTATTTGCTACATTTATTTACTCGCAAAACACAACAGATTGTCTGCCTAATACCATATGGTTATCATTTTAATTATGGTAGCCTCATAATTATTAACATACTCGTTTGCTTGTTTTGTTGATAGGCGTTTGATGAATAGTCTACTGTAGTAGTTGATGGGAAGTGGAGGGGCAATTTTCGGTTATAAAGACAATATAAAGGTAGATAGTCATACTATGTGTATCTTTGCAATGGCAAGCGCTTTCTTAATGACGTTGCGTGCTAAAACAAGGAAGCACTCACACGCTATGTCAAACCTCACTTTATCACTTATCTTGGATGTCTTAATTCTGCCTTTGTGAAATACCCCTCTGGTCAGACAGGTTCTGACCTCACCTGGGTTGCAGTCTGTGAGCAGGGAGCAGATGGACAGCAGCACCTTGGAGATGGTGAGGGCTGGACTCCAGTTGTCCTTCAGGATGTCCAAGCAGATCACACCCTGGCTGTTGATGTTACAGTGGTAGATCCTTGTACGGAATGTTACCTGGCAAAAAGGAATGTGATCATTAAAAAAAAATCAGATGGATTAATGCAATAAGTGACTTGTTTTTGGAAATGTATCACTTGTGTTCCTCTGGTATATCCATAAAGACAGCCTGCTTGATCTAAATACACTAGACACATTTAATTCATCTTAATGCTGACTTTCTAAATAGACTTAATGCATATTACACCTAAAAACATGATCTTTCTAATTACCTTAGGTGGTTTGAAGGGGTAGTCGGGAGTGAAGGCAATGTCCAGGAAGTAGACGCCTCCCTCATAGACGGAACCTGGAGGCCCAAGGATGGTGGACCTCCACTCATAGATGTTGTCACCTTTGGGGCCAGCACTGTAGTCAAAACAGAGTCCGTACATAAACTAACTGAAAATGACTGTCATGTTTACAGTCGTGGCTATGGCTGCAGAAAGTATAACATAGTGAATGAAAATCATGGTAGATGGGAATAGAAGAAGTTATAGACATGTCAACTTCAAGTGAAGTGATGCAGCCGCCGCCGCACCCCCCCATGATTTTTTTCTGCATGGTTTACACTTATATGCAGCCATAGTCAAGTTCAAGTCCAAGTTCAATTTATTTCTTTGTCCCAAATGGGCAATCCAAGTTTAACATTTCTTTAATTCAAGCTCATAAGAGACTGGCAATACACTATAACTGGAGGTCATAAAAGTCTGTATTAACTCCTTCTTCTGACTGGAGGTAAGAATTCTCCACATAGTAACATTATAGTAAAGACCACTGTAGGCTCCTTTCAGACCAGGGCCCCCTTTTATGATGAAGAACGCTCAAAGCACTTTGCCCCTGGTAATCTTGTGGGATTAAACACGACACTGCTTTAGCACAAAACCTACTCATGCCAGGCACAAAGGCAGTGTGTCAAGATTATGCAGTCCTATGGACTATGAGTCCACAATCTAAAGAAAAGTCACATTCTTTCACAAATTAAACTAGACCCCTTTTCATCAATAGAGTATTATCCAAATATAATTTCAAAAACAATATATTTGAGGTGCATGCCCTGCTACTCCGTTTAAAAACAAAAAACTACATACAGGAAGCTGAAAAATATTAATGACAGGGAAGGCAAGCAGAGATAAAACTCTTGCCCACTTCAATAGCACATCAGAATATCTACACAATGCTGCATGTTTCACAGCACTCCTTGGGATTTGTCCACCAATGGTGGACATTTATGTTTCACTAATATACATTCCATCTTCATTCCTTCTGTTCTTTAAATCAGAATGTCTTTCTGCTGTGGGTAGCTAAATGGACTCAAGCCAAAGTAAGATAAAGGAAATCTTGTAACAGTTGGGTCTTATTTTAACTGTGACGAACACACGTTGCAAATGATATTGAGCCGGAGTACGGATTTCTGCAGGACACATCATTTAGTGCAGCCTCGTCCATCCCACTCCACTGATGTAGGCCAACACATCTCAAATTGGAAATTGGATATATTTCAAAAACACTTTATTCCATCACATGTACTATAGCAACCCTGAGAAAAAAATAACAAAAATAAGACTGCATGAAAAATGCATTAAACCACTCACCTGCAATTTGGAGGAGGATCCAGAGTTATGTCTGCCAACTCCTTTTGAATCCTGCCATAAACAGCCCAAAACGGTATTAAAACACAAATACAGCCACCTCACACTCTAGTTGATAGCAACAGTGGTCCATTGAATATTTATGAGGCAAAGGTCACTAATCACACCAGTTAAAAATCCAAAACTATTTTCATAACCCTGTCAGAAAATATTTTGGGGTATTTGGATCTCAAGCTACATAAAGAAAACAATCATCCATTACCTTTTTGCACTTGTGGATACCAATTTAGAGGTCTTGCTCATAATGGCTTTCCACTCTAACCCCTCTTGAAGATTCTTGAGGTCACAAGTGAGGTCGATTTCTGTGAATACAAGGTAAGGGTATTCGGCCAATGTAATCAGTATTTGAAAACGTTCTACTCCAAAGCTCGCAGTTCATTTACCAAGAGCTCCTGTAAATTGAAAAAAATAAAGTTGGCATGTCCAACAATGCGCTTTGAAATGTTTATGTAAATTAATTAAATCTTTCTCTATTTTGTTTGTACACCCAGAGATAACAGTTAGCAGTTACTATAATAGGCTAATGCGTTTCTCCCCGGCTGGTGCTTTAATTCAGTCTGTCAGCAGCAGGTGATTTCAAGCGGCGATAACGTTAGTAGGTTAGCAAACTAAGTCAACATTGGCATTCTGCGTTCGATGAATCAAGTTGAAAGTAACTTGAATTTATGTTGCAGACTTGCTCCTGGTTAGAGCTGGGAAGAACTTTAGGACGATACAAACAAATGGCAAGTGAACAGACACAACTCACAAGACCAACGAATGCTAACAAATGTTGCCTACAGACAGACATAGCTAATGTTAATTACTAACTACTGGTCACTTAATCTTTGCTAGCAAAACAATAACAGCTTTTGGAACCGGTGCAAACAAATGCATTTTTCGTTCTTCTGTACGTGCAACGCCATTCGAGAACTCTCTAAAATTACTACTTACTCATAATCATGGTTAGGCTAGACACGGCCAGCAACACGACCAGAAACACGGTCAGTTACCTAGCAGACAGCTAACGAGTTTTAAACGCTAGCCAGCCATCCTGACTCGTTGTCTACTTGTTATGTAGCTGCCTTGTTTGATTTTCCAGACAAGACAGTGAGCAAATCCAATTGTCAACACCGAAAGGAACCCGACAACGTGTATGCTGCTAGATATGTACTCATGAAAAGCATACTTTTCCATGTTTACTCACCTCGCAGTTACGTTCAGACAAGGGTATGGAATGGTCTACGCTCGCTGGCTGGTTGCTGGCTTGGCTTCTCAAATCTGTGGCTTGATGATAGCGGAAGTGCCGCTGCTGCAGTAGGCGGACGACAGTTACCGGTAGAAATCAAGTCTTCGGCGAAATATTGGGAATATTCGGTCGAACTTAAAACTATGTTGCTGTGTGTTTGTAATGACCTTTGCAACGCAAACATAACATAGGCTATGGCCAAAATCTGTTAAAGGGCTCTTGGGCGTAATACTTGTCCATCATGTTAAAAATGTGCACAATCTGCGTGCTGCTCAGTATTTTTTTCCCATTTTCAAAATACACCCCCAGACAGTATTCAGAATTGGTCAGTCCTTAAAATACTACTACTACTACTATTAATAATAATAATATCCTTATATCAAGCCACAAGTTCAGTAGCCTCCTCATGGTCATAGGCCTATTGCGTTTTCCCCCGGCCTCCAATCAGTCTAGAGTCCAGTCTAGATCTTTTGACGTTAATCACTCCTATGATGTATTGTCTATCCAAAGTAAAATGCCTGTTTTGAAGTTAACTGATGGTTAATTGACCAACCCACTTTACCATAAAGGACAAAATGATGAGTGCTATAGCCATCACCAGTAATGAATCTCAGGGCAGAGTGAGAGTCCAGGGCTTTAAGTGAACAAGCAGTAACATTTCTATATCACATCACCATAGTCTACTCTAGAACTGACATAAAAACAGCTAAACAACTTATTTCCTACTTCCCATAGGGAGGCTGGCTTTGTTTCTGTAGAAGAAAGTGAGTTTCTCGTCCAGCCAGATAGCCTACCAAGATATTTCTATATTCAGAGACTATCAATGCTGGATCAGTGGTTATTTGCACACCATTAACCTCAATGTCCCTTGCTCTAGTAAATAGCATATATTTAGTTTTCTTTTCATTTAGTACTAATAGAGTTTCTTGGACATTAAATGAAAGTTGTAGATTATCTATGGCAGGGGTCTCAAACACCCGGCCCGCGGGCCAAATCCGGCCCAATTCCGGCCCGCGACGTATGTCAAAATAATAACATAATCCGGCCCTTCAGACTTTTTAATTGCGGCAAACAACGATACTGATTAAAATAGACGATAGTTCCAAGTACGGTGACAAATCTCATTTGTACTCTGCTCCACTATGTGCTAGACATCCAGAGCTTCATTCAAACCCAAAATCGCTGCGCAAAGTTTTCAGGAAATACACAAAGACGTGCGTAATGACGCGGAAGCGATTTAAGCAGAAATAGGCCTACACCAAATGTTGAAAAACGTTTACGTGTGATGAAGTCTTAGGTAGGCTATGTTATTCACCTATTCTAAATCTGAAGGAGAAGATCCTTTTGGAGATTATGGTCGATCGTCTATTGAATGGAGGTGCGTCTGCGTGTACGACGGTGTCCACTAAGCATACCATGCTTATTTCGACCCTCTGCCCAACATAGCTTGGAGGTTGCAGTGGTAATCGTGATGATAGTGTCCGTAATGGACGTGGTACAGACAGCAGGGCTAGTAGAAATAGGGCTCTAAACTACAAAGTCACCCGCAATATGATGCAAACTTCTGGGTACTCAGATTACCCGCGATAGGAACTGATTTGACCAGAATACTTTATTGTAGGCCTTGTGGTTTAGAAACCATATACATCTTAGGGGTTGGTATACATCTTAGGTGTTTTCCTGTTAATTTGTTATGTGGGTAATATGAAAAAAGGAAAGTAAACCTGCTCAAATATGTTCATCCAGTATTTACTGAAAGGTGCATAATTTGAGGTGCTTGCCATCCAGTGGCAAATTAGATGGGTAAATGTACCCCCTTCATAAACTTTTGTTTTACTCAAAGATTTGTACATTTACAGTAGGACTTTATCTCTCACCACTTTCAAGCCATGGCCTTTTGAAATTTTGATATAAAAATCCAATGGTGTTGCTTTCTTAACCCTGACGCCTATAGTTTGCCAGGTTTAAAAAAGTTATGAGAGAAAAATATTTTTATTTGGTGTGAAACACAAACATACCTGTTTTTATGCTTTTCATTTGTTTTATAATTTGTATTAATATTTCTTTTATCATTATTTTATTTAGAAGCTAAGGTTGCTAGCACAGGTGTCTAAAACTAGATAAAAACACTTGCACTTTCTGCAGTTTTGTGTGGTATTTGAAAAAAAGAACATTGCATTTTCAAAAATAGCCGGCCCTCCAATGAGATGACGTTGGCCGAATTGGCCCCCAGCTCATTTGAGTTTGAGACCCCTGATCTATGGCAAGTTGAACAGAGCCAGCAATACAATACAAAATAGTGTCATCAGCATAAAGGTGGACTTGACAACCATTTAAAGAAGAGACAATATCATTAATATAGATGGTGAAGAGATGTTTATGTTTGATAAATAGGTCCATCTCATCTAAAGGTTTTAATACACGATCGGAATATAAACTATAAATAAGCTAGATTCTGCGTTATTAAGTGTTGTGAGAGATCCGGGGCTAATAAAAAAAAAACATCTGGGGCTATAGTCCTGAATGCCCATACTGTACATAACGACGCCACTGTTTGGCAGAATTGCATTCCTTTAATGCCATGAATAATGAAATGACCTGGATGTGGTGAGGCAAAGTGATGTAAATCATTGCCAAAAATGTCTATTCTCAGCGGACTAAAGGAAATGCACACAAGAATACACAATACAGTTCAACCACAGTGTTTTATTGGGTGTTTTTAGTAAAGCAAGTGCACAACCCCTCTGCCAAGTCAGAGATGGCATGTAGCTAATATGTACTGTACATGGTCATTTTTGCCAACAGGTAGGTCTAGCCTAACTCTGCAGGCTGCTTTAACAGCGTGTTTAAAAATACATACAAAACAAAATAAAAAAAAAGCACAAAATTGCTGGAAATACCTGTTCATCCTTGTACATGCAAAGAACTCTATTTCAAAACATAAAAAAGACTATGGCAGAAGTAAAATATAGTCTGCACTTGTTCCAGCCACCTACATGTGTGCACTTTGTAAGATTTCCCGGTGTGAGTTGTGTATACTGAGTGGGGGCACTCTTTTTGTGTGATTAAATCTGTGCTATTATGAAAATGCCTCCAGTGAACACCAGTGTGTCCACTTTGGTTTGATTGGCCCAATTGGTGCATTACAAACACTGGTAGAACTGATGCCAATGTAATGTAATTCATACTTGTCATGACAAATAAAAAAACATTTGTTTCTTGATTAATATTAGACATTTTGTTTATCGTAAATAAACAGAAAATTTTACAAAGTACACTTAAAAAAAGCAAAAAAAGATATACATACATTAAATTGAGGGCAAATCATTATTTTTTTTTGTTTGTTTGTTCCCCCCTTCCCTTCCTAGGGTAACTCCAACATTCAGATAATCGGAAAATAAAATCCCAAACAACTCTTTGTATAAAAAGAAGCTTTCAAGTCAACAAGGAACAAAAACAGTTCTCTTCACAGAAAGGTCAACAAAGGACAAAGGGAAGAGGCCAGGGTTGGTGGCCGCACCTGGTGAGTGTGCTTTGACCAAGAGGGAACAGAGGTAGAAAGGTACAGGGGAGGGGTGGGGGTGAGGTGAGGGGGCAGAGAGTTGGGGTGAGGAGGACAGAGCCACGAAAGGACCACCAGGCCAGATCTATGTGGCATATCTCTTTGTCCACTGTTTCGCTATTCTGTCGTGTTCCGTTCTGTTTGTCAAATACTGCGTGGCGATACTTCCGACGAGAGGGTCAGCTGAAAACAGGAGAAAGAGAGGGGAACATATTTTTTATCAGAAAAACTGAAACGGTCAGAAAAATCAAATGTTGAGTTGTGATATCTAATTTTTGATCTGATCGCTGGGCACTTGCAGTCAATGACGTGTTGGTTATGGTTTATGGTCCTGGTATCACAGTGGGCAAAAAATACACAGATAAGCCATTTTCTCTGAGACAACATCTACAACACATTTTTCTGCTGACCAGTAAAGACACAAGGCTTGGCCTAACGCCTAGGTGTAATTACTGAAACTACCCTATTTATCTATACAATGCTTACGAGAAGTGCTATCTAATGCACCTCATTAGGAATGTGCACTGAACAGTCTTTTATTATGACATGGTAAGACTGCAGCGATTACACTAAAATTGTGCTGCTGATGCTTCACTGTAAAAAAGGCAAGAGTCTGCAACTGGCAGGCTACGGCTTCAGCCATCAGTGGAGACAAACACTGCACAAAAATACTGTCTCTCCTGACTTTCTTTAAGTCATTCTTGTGTTAAAAGTTCTATGCAGCATGTGGTGTGGTTTTGTTTATGTTTAAAATGTTAAAAAATAACCAAGAAATAACTATTTTGACGCAATGTTAAAAATGCCTATCTGTGTTGCCCAGATATCCACAAAGGGGGAGAATGCAAACCAGCCAGCTGGACTGACCCTCTTGTAATACCACTTTTTACCACATGTGTGTGTCCAAGCATTCAAGACCACTTGATTCCTAGAGAACTAGATGTACCGCAGAGTGGTACAAAATATGACCGCCGCCCAGTCCTGCACATTCTCTCCGCAAAAATAAACCACGGTTGTCAATTTGTCTCCATCTCCTACTCCATCACCCAACTTGTGTGTATGTAAATGAGTGTGTGCATAGTGTGTGTTTGTTTTGTATATATGTGTGCTTGTATGTGTGTGGGTTCGCTTGTGAGTGTGTAGAGAGGTAATGGGGTGTTTGTGTGTGTGTGTTTATCTGTGTGTGTGTGTGTGTGTGTGTTTTTATGTGTGTGTGTGTGTGTTTATGTGTGTGCGTGAGTGTACGTGTGCTGTGTGTGTGTTTTTGCGTGCGTGTACATGTGTGTGTGTGCATGCATGTGTGTGTTTATGTGTGTGTACGTGTAGCCGAAATTGCTCCCCATGAACAGAATTCCACGAAACTTGGCATACATTCAGAGGTTGTCATAATGATCCTACTCTTCAAATTTGGTGCAGTTTTGAACATGTCAGCCAAAGATACCTGTGATTACAACGCCTCATTTTTGCTTTTTCATTTTTAACTACGTAACGCTATACCTCAAATGAGTGAATATGGGATGGGTTGACATGGCCCCTTGAGACCAACATACCAGGCCCTATAGTTCCCGAGATATTCACAGAAAACTGTGTCCGGTCTATCCTCCTTTCGGGGGGCCCGATGCGGCAAGTGGGCGATGGATTAAATCGAAAAACAAGGGTTCCGTGTCATCCATGTGGGGCTACATGCCCACCAAGTTTTGTGCACCCGTCTTTCAGTGTCCCGGCAATTGTTGACACAAAATTACTTTAGAAAGAAAAAAAAAAGAAAACAAACTCTGACTAAACCTATATGACCGCCGCTTCGCTGCGCAACGGTCATAATTATACAAAGTTTCTTTTAAAGATTTTGCGTCATTTATATGCGAATAATACAATTAGTTTTATAGCATTTTTAACAGCTTTGGCTGAGGGTTATATTGCTGGAAAATTCTGGAGGTCAGCCTACCGTGACACCCCTTAAAATCCCTCACCTGGGTTGCAGTCTGTGAGCAGGGAGCAGATGGACAGCAGGACCTTGGAGATGGTGAGGGCTGGACTCCAGTTGTCCTTCAGGATGTCCAAGCAGATCACACCCTGGCTGTTGATGTTACAGTGGTAGATCCTTGTGCGGAAAGTTACCTAAAAAAAGATATGGTGTCATTAAGCATCAAGATAGTTATGGTTATTGTACCTAGCAGACACTTTTCTTAAGTGTAAGTGTGTGTGTGATATACTGCGTCAGTGCCATCCTAAAACTGGTGATAGTTGTTTAATTGAGTCAGTTTTTGTCAATGTGGTAAGGTTTTTTGTTCCAGGAAGAAAGGCACATGTCCGATCCCATTACTTTAAATAACTAATCAGTCTTCAAATGTCTGATTAGTTTTATCAGGAGGGCTGCAGTTTAGCTGGAATAGAAACAGACACACAGGTCCTTTGACAATTTTGGTATGACAATACCGCGAACGCTGATTTTTTATTATTATTTTTTCCGTTGATGTTTGCCTAACCACAGCTAGATGGCAGCTTGGTTTCTCAAGAAAACAATTATCATGAAATATTCTGGTACCGATATCACACACTGACAGGACGTTCGCAAAGCAGCTTTCACATGAAACAAAAGCACAACATCTGTGCACGAGTGTGCCTGTGTTGCCTGTGTGTGTGTGTGTGTATGTGTGTGTGTGTGTGTGTGTGTGTGTGTGTGCCTCTGTGTGTGCCTCTGTGTGTGTGAGAGAGAGAATAGTGTGTATTTGACATCTGAAACTGACTTCCTCCAACCAGGCACTTCCATGTGGTGGAATGACCCTGACCTTCCTGCGGAAACTTTTAATGGGCGCTGGCATTCTTTGGACACATTAAACCTACAGCATTCTAATTGGTACCAGAATAGTTCCTTTCTCTTCTTGAAGAAAAAAGAGGAGCTATTTTCTACAGCATTCTCGATTCTAAAAACCAATGAAATCCAATCTGAAGCTATAACAGTTAACAGATAACATGTATCTGTATTCTCTTACACAGGTAGGTATCATCATATAAAAGCCAGACCTTAAGCCTGGAAGGACAAACCTACTGATTTGATTATTTTAGTAGTTTATTGGGATCTAGGTGGGATGGGATAAAAAATATTCCAAGGATTTAGAAGTTTGGCATCCTGCACAGCACCCAAATGAAAACGCCACTGCTGAAGGTAAATTTCCTACATAAAACTACAATGGATTTAGGACATTTTTTTAGTAGAACGCTATAAGACTTTTGGCCTTGTTGTAATTAATTTGGGTAAACAAGATATACATTAGAATCACATAGGTGAAGAATTCTGATACCACCAATGACTCAAAATGAACTAGACCAACTAGAAATGACACTCGTCATTGCCAGGAGAGGTCACCATGAGTTAAATGAAAATGATGGTGGAAGCTACAGGACCACAGCACACTAGGCATATTTTGCATTTAAACAAGGATTTAATTAGTCTGACACACAAAAATACACAGTACAGAACACATCTCTGTTAAGCAGAAATAGTTCCACCTTCATGGACATCGTCTCACCTTCGGTGGTTTGAAGGGGTAGTCGGGAGTGAAGGCAATGTCCAGGAAGAAGACGCCTCCCTCGTAGACGGAACCTGGAGGCCCCAGGATGGTGGACCTCCACTCATAGATGTTGTCACCTTTGGGGCCAGCACTGACGACCAAAAACAGAAGCATACAGTTAGTCACCAACCCAGTGACTTAACATATCTCATCATATTCACAGTTCAAAAATGTTCTGCACAACCCAGTATATCTGCACAAACAGTCCCAGTCATTCTATGAAAATAATCTGAATGAAATACACCTACACTAAATAACTAGCAACTGTAAGTGGTAACTCTAGTTTCTCTGGTTTTCACGTCTGCTGAACTTCCTCGTTGCTGCATTTGCCATGGTCTGGAGGGAGCTGGTTATGAATAATCACCCAGTGTCATTTCACAGACAGGATTTACACGGAATAAACATGGAAAAACATAAACCCCTATTTAAAACCCTATTCACACAAAGCTTTTCACCAGGCCCATTTTTTGTGTAGTCTAATGATGGTTCTAAATGAGACACTAGCCACATCTGCATAATTCCCTGGTGATAAAAGCCATATTTAGGCTGCTCCCTCCCCCATGGTCCCTCATTACCATGCGGCTGACAGGGACATCCTTGTTGGACGTGTGCCAAGGACCGTCTGGAACAACAGCCAGCTCAGGAGGCCCATGACACTGTGCACTGTCCCAAAGATCATATAATTAGTGTGCATGTTCTCAGACACTGAACAAACACATCATGCTAAAGCACTGCCACATAGATGCACACACATGCCCACACGCACGCACACACACGCGCACACACACACAGCTGCATGGAAACACAAATACTGGCGGTCTACAACAAAGCACTGGACTTGCCACCTCTCTTTCTCCTCACACACAACAACATTCATACATACATTCAACCAAAACCAAAGACCTATAATAAATGGTGATGGGATCCATTTTAGCCGTCTGTAAATACACAAACAAACAAAGAAACAAACAACAAATGTGATCAAATACCCCATCAATGAGACCAATGGTTCAGTCCAAGTAAAATAAAAACGTAGTCTGGTAAATGTCAGGACATGACAAAGGACAAAGACTAAGAAAATAGACCAAAAAGCACTAAAAAACCTTTCACAACATGATCAAATAGCGGTTATCTTTGATTTCATCAGTTTTTCACTTGCTGTTTGAGCCTCCGTTACGAGCCTCCCTTTTCCTATTTGCCCTAGGGAGCTCATGCTCTTTATTAGCAGTCTATCTTTGTCCAGAAAACGTGGAGAATGGCAACCGATATTAAAAGTGTTATATGAATGAGCACATATATATTTTTACTCAGTATGATGCAAGTGAGCTTCTGGCAATTACAGGCATCTTGTGACCGATAGTGAGCTCCTATCTACCTTTGATAGCCCAGCAATGCAATTACTGATTGTGCAATGCCCATCACTCTCTCAACAAAGATGAACTTGAACTCGGGGTAAATGGAATCAAAAAACAACCACTGATAAAAACCTTGCTTTTAAGTCATCAACTTTGAATAAAAAAAGAGTACTTTTAAAAATAACATGAACTGGACAATTCTGGACAATATGCTAAATTGTGCCATGAGATTCTTTAACAATAAATACGACAGACAGGCCTACTTCTGTACACAGAAAGACAGACAGACACAAATTTGGTCCATATTATTATAATATGATTTCAAGTTTCAATTGTAATGACAAAACGAGGAGTGTTTCATCACACATACTGTATCGCATGTGGTTTAACACCCTTTGAGAGGTTCCCAAAAGAGTGACCCAAGGCGAGACAAAAGAAGGCCACTTTCAGCACCCCGGACTCAAGGGACTCTTTCATGGCCATTGACAGTCGTGTGTGGGCATGTGAGTGTGTGTGTGTCAGAGAAAGAGAGAAAGAGAGAGATGGAGAGCGACGAGGAGTGAGTGAATGAGTAAGTGAGTATGTGTGTGTGTGTGTGTGTGTGTGTGTGTGTGTGTGTGTGTGTGTGTGTGTGTGTGTGTACACATGTGAGGGGGGAGGTGGCACCCTTCACAGCCTTAGAGAAGAGTCGAGACAACAGCAGGCAGAAGATCCATGCTGCCCCTGTAGCCTGTGTTTGGACCTGACAAGCACTGACCTCTGGCTAAATGGTGAGTCAATAGTTTCGAGTACATGCCAGGACTAAATGTTGCCCGGCAACACCGACCATATGCCCCAGCCACCCCCCACATGGCAAAGGCCTTCTGTGTCTCTGTGGCCAGAATAACTTCTGAAGCAGTTAACAGTGGACAGCCCAAGAAGACAGGCCCTTATGTTAACTTTTGCCTGAGACAAACATTAATAACAGCCTTCTAACATCATCCCTGGTGTATGATACAAATGCCCGGTAGACAGTCTGACAACTCAACATAACAGACAGAAATGACAGTGGCCAGAAGTACACAATGGAAAGCAGAATATTCACATCTATGGGGACAGTGTTGGCCCAGGCCAGGAGAGCATGCTGCCTGTCTCCAATGAAGCACATGATTGGTGTCTGGTGATTATTGCTCATCACGAGCGGAGTGCTATAACTACATTCGGTTATATTCCCAAACAAAAATCGACGGATCTCAAACAGAGATGCAGCAAATACAGTGTACACAAAGTCATTCTAAGTGTGAATGACTATAGATTTATTTGGCAGGGATTTGCCCTCATTCTTGTACTGGGTTCACACAGTGGGTGTGGGTTGTGACACTACTGGATTATTTTCAAAAGCCTACACTGAGTGAGAAAAATCATCAAAGCATATTTTCCAAAAGAGCACAAAGAGGCTTATTGGCAATTTGTCAGAAAGGAAACAGTAAAAACAAAAATGGGCCCAGATGTTTCTCCTGCAAACAGCCCTCCGTCTACAGCTACACCCTTCTCTCCATCAGCAGTGGTGGTGGTGTAGTGGCTATGGACCTGGGCTAGACACAAACCTGTGGCTTTGATGCCAAGCTGCTACTGTTGTGCCTTGGACCTTGGATAAGTGACCTTGGATAAGTGTCTGTCCATAATCTCCAACAGTATGTAGTGGTGCCGTGAGTATCATGTAAAGTTAGATATTACACAAGTTGTTCAACTGTACTTCACCGACACATTTACTTCAGCTCAGCTTTGACCCAACTCCAATTCAACCGTGAAATGAGTGGCACTCGCGGTCCAATTCAACGGTATTTAAATTTGGGTGACTCTTCAATGATACAAACAGGTGACTCACATTAAGGTGAAAGTCCCTGTGCACCAGTGAAACCTTCTGCTCTGTGGTATGGGATGTGGTTTCTGTGCCATCTGCTCAAGACCTCAAAACTGTTGTAAGTGCACAGGAGCCCCCTTTAATTAGAGTGAATCCTTTAAAGATAAACAGTGACAGGGAGGGGATAAACTCAACACAGGGAAACCTACATATGCATCAAACATCAAGGAGCGCTTTCAAAATGTCTGCTTTGTTCGTGGCGTGCATCAAGAGCAATTTCCCCTCCATGAATAACTCACTGAAATTTGCGATTGTGGTTTCAAGGCATGACTAATAGATGATTTTTTTTTTTTTATGGAACGAAATTTTGAGGGGAGATCTTATCAAGTGCTTAAAGCTGCCAAGTTCCTGACAGACTGCTCTATGCATCCCTATACTCTTCTTGTATTCACAGTTCATACAGGTCTTCTTCTCAAAGTTGGCTTCACACACTAACAAGTGAATGACCCAGCAAATCACTATTTCCATACATATTGCATGACCTTCTCTCTCTCAGTGTTGGGGCTCTGCACTGAAGAGATCACAGCTCTCTGTGCCATATTAATCTCAGATATTGCTTTCATCCAGCTGCACTTGAGCAGCGCAAATGTGCCTGTGAGAATGTCTCCACTGTCAGGCTGATGACCACCATCTTCATACAATAGCTGACCTTTTCCAAGTGTGCAAAAACGGCAGATAATTTCCAGTACCACTGGAGCAATGTTCTGACCATATTACAATTTAAAATGGACACACAAATGGCTACATTCAGGCTATTCATGTAAAGCAAAAGATGCTCTCTTAAAACGAATGTGTTGAAAACAACACAACTTTTAACACATCTCTGTGTCCAGATAGGGACATCTGTTTTAAGAGTGTGGTGTGGGTGGCGGGGGAGGAGAGGGTTTTATGGACAAATCTGAGAACATTTACAATGTGTGTAGGAAATCTAACAAAGGTCAAATTGACCATAACAAAATACAGTTAGTTAAGCCCAAATGAGTTAGAAGGACATGCTCTAAGAAGGACCTAAGGGAAAATGCTTCTACATTCAAACCATATCAGAGTCTTCAACTTACACTACAGAGTTTACCAATTAGACTGCTCCGTAACACATTAGAAAGAAGGTAAGGTCAAAAGGTCAAACAGAATAGACAACCTTTAATGCTATGAAGCGCTGGCTGCCCCTCTCTGGAAATGTGTTCAAATCATAAGTCACTTTTTCCACTATCTGTTTTATTTCAGCTCTCCAATCCATTTCCCCCCATCTGAACTCACCTCACAACACATAAGCGCACGCACACACGCACGCACACACGCACGCACGCACGCACGCACGCACGCACGCACGCACGCACGCAGGCACGCACACGCGCACACAGCCTGGCATCACACGCTTGTTCAGTTAAGATCTCCTATTAGAGTCAAGCCACAGCCGGTTATCAGAACAGGAACCTAATGAAGCAATCTCGCCTTCTCCTAGCCGTGAAAAACACCCCCGTGCCAATTACGGCCCGAAGGTGGGCTCTGTGTGGCAGCAGTTTCCTTTTTACCTCTGTGCGTGCTGAGATGAAACGGCTCAAGTCAAGGACACGTTTTCACTTCTCCTCTCAAGCGCACATGCTATGGTTACACGGCGGCAATTCAAAAGGCTGGGGACGGCTTTTAAAAGACAGGAATATTCACCCGCTCACTGGCCAGAGTGGATATCGCATTACTCTAAATATCTTAAGAGCACTGCAAATAAAAACTGTTTTTTTTTCCCCGTGTCAGTTTTCCTGCTCAACACAGCAATAAAAGGAGGGTAAAGGAGGTTATTCTTTTCTTAAAAGCATTGTGATAAAGTCTTTTTACTGCGTTGATTTTTCTTGTAATGTGATTTCCAAACACATCTCTTGAAAATGCCACCGGGGTCAATCCCCAGCAATGAAGAGCTGGAAATATTGGGAAGAGACAGAGTGCTGTGAGAAAGCACTCCCTCACCCCCTCTTGCATCTTAAAAATGTGCCTGAAGGAAAATCCCAGTTCAAATGCTTGCCTCTGGTCCCCTAATGCATAATGTAATACAGATAATTATTATAATACATAATCTTTGCCTACAGTTTATCACTAAGAATTCCTAAAGTAATCAACTGATGCACCCCAAATCACATTATGTTAGAACCGTAACATCATGCCACAAGAACACAAAAATTGAGAAACTAGTCTATTGTGGCTAATACCATTGTTAGCATGACAAACAGACCACTGCTTTGATGCTTGTGTTTTAAACAACAGTCCAAATAATTACGATAGACAATAAGAAAAACCTCCTCATTCGCTTTGCCTGTGCCTATTCTTTATCTAGTCTGTCAGAGAAATCCATTAACCCAAAGATGTAGGCCTTAACAAAATGGTAATGGATTCTGGGAGCGACTGTTTACTTTTGAGCTATTTGTTCTTATGCCAAGTCTCTGTCGCCTGATTCTACTTCAGTGAAGGATTAGGCTTCTGTCAATCACAGTGGCCTCATCTTCCTCTTAAAAAACTCATCTAATAGCTTCACTTTGCTGGGAAAATCCTTGCAAGATTTTGTGTATTAAAGCGCACTTCAACAATGGAATTCACAGACACACACAAACACACACACACACACACACACACACACACACACCAACTTTAATAAATGACATGAAGCTTTGTTAACTGTCAAACAAACATCTGAATGGACACCATTATATGGTGATTTACAGAAAAAAGTACTACAGCCCAGGAAAAAGGGAGAGTTATCAAATGATCTGGACAACATTTCAATGTGCCTCTGGCTGTCTGCGCGTTATAGCAAGACTACAGGTAGAAATTATGATATAACAAGACAATGATTCATTATGATGTATGAGATCAAACAGACGTTTGCACTGCTTATTAAAGTAAACAAATATCATAGATATTGAGCTACATGTATAACAATGAGACACACTTTGGAACTGTGCAGAGTTGGAATACGTTAGCCCTTTCTCCTTGAAACTGAGCCAAGCTTCATACATGGGCCTATTATGACAGGTAATGAAAATGTTCTTGTCAAAGCCACCCACTCCCCCCTAATTTCCTCTTTGAGCTCAATCTAGGAGATTTAGCCTGACTTCTCCACTTCCCCTTTATCTTTTTGGATGGCAACTTCAGATAATGATCAAGAAGATTTCCCAAGGGCTTCTCTGATCCAACATATACACATCCCCCCCCCCCCCCACACACACACACACTACACACACACACACCCTTCCCCAATATCCCCTCCTTATGAATATTAATGCCATCCCCCCCTGCTGCAGCTAATGGTCAGAACGTGAAAAATGGCCCTGATTCCACGGCTCCCGCAGCTTCCCCCAGGAGAGCCACACAGAGGAGGGGGCAGACGCTGCTGCCGCCTGGGCCAGGGGAAGAGGGGGGGGGGGGGATCTCCACTGCTGCCGCCTGGGCCAGGGGAAGGGGAAGGGGGGGGTGTCTCTCATCAGCCAGGGGGCAGAGATATCTCCGTGCACCACAGGCCCGAGACCAGAGGCCCAGCTCTGGAGAAACCAAGATCCAAGCCTGTCCGGGTCAGCGGGAGAAAACTAAAACGGACACACAGCAAGGCTGGTTTCTGGGGTGCTCTCCACATCCCTTTGAGACTGGGGGCTTTTTCAAGACTCAAACAGATTTGGTTTCCCCTCCCTTTCCCAACGCAGCCCTTTCAGACTCGTTGCATCACCCCACTTGTTCAGGGCTGGGATATCAGGGCCAGTGAGCTTACAGCTTGTTTGTCTGGTTTGATTGACAGCATCATGTCCTAAACTGTGAGCCGTTACTCACAACAGCTTAAAGAGCTACAATGAACTGACAGATAAAGTGCTACAGTATTTATTCTTAAACAGCGACATTCAGTGTCCAAATGGTGCCTCTTATGCGCTTTGTTGGTGAAATCCTATTAAGGTTGGTTGAGCACACAGGCTCAATGAGCGCCTGCACACCGATATCTGCAACATCTAGCGATTTCTCTCAACAGACTGCACAATGGCAATGTCAACTGACTTAAAATGCATTCCCTTCCATTAATAATTCAGGGAAATAGGAGGGTGCAGACGAGCCATCACCCAAAAACAGACAGACAGACAGACAGGCAGAGACAGACAGACAGATAGACACACTTTTCAGTACATGCATTTGCTGGTATCAGAGTCTACAGAAATGCTCGGAGGCTCTCCTCTGAGTGTGCTGGGTAGGGACTTCAACAGCATGAGTGTCTGATTTAACCAACGCCTCTGTGTAATCTGTCACATACCAGCACGGCTTCTGAGCAAGACAAAGCCATTTAATGTGACGTGCTGACGTAGCGGCAGTCACATTTTTCACTTCTCTGTGCTTTCATTAGTGGGCTGTCATTTATTCAGCCACTCACTACAAGTTGCATGAGTGAGTCTATGAGCGCTTTCAAATAGGCCTCTTTATTAGCCACAGCACCCAGCCATGCCACTGATCTTTCCATTTCCATTTTGGTTCTCACACGAAAACGACCCCGTATCTGCCCCAACCTCTTACCTAAAGCTGCGCTAAAAAGACTTGAGAACTGAGACATTACTGACCTTCTTTCTCCACTACCAGCTGGTAACACCCAGCTCCACATCAACTGAATGCAAGTAAACGAGACATGGGTGTGCTCATGAGGAGGGAAAGGAAAGCGAGTGACTGTCCTCAGCAGACCCTTGAAAAAAATCAACATAAATCCCCTTCATGACTTTCTTAGTGGCCATTTTTCAGTCTCAATTTGTTGCTGAATGCCGAGGCCCCTGGTAATGACTCTGCTGATTTAAACACAGGGATAATCAATGACCGTGTCGACTTGGGGTCCGCTTTGACTTAATGTGGTCTGGCTTCTTTTTTTCACGGTCCCTGGGGAGTCGCCACACCACACCGCCCTGGCCCTGCTACCAGGGCACATGCATGCTGCCACTCACGCCTAACCGTGCCCCTGCCTCAAAGGCCTGACAGCCTCATCAACACACAATAACCATTATTCTGCTGTTCGACCAACAAAACCCAGCAGGACGCAACAAAGAAAAAAAGGGAGAGAGAGAGAGCGAGAGAGCGGAGTGAGAGGCAGAAAGAGTTGTGTATGAAAGACAGAGAGGGGGAGAGGGAGACAGAGAGAGACACATAGACAGAGAGAGACAGACAGAGAGAGAGAGAGAGACAGACAGAGAGAGAGAGAGAGAGAGAGAGAGAGAGAGAGAGAGAGAGAGAGAGAAACTTTCGCTCATTGAAAAGTAGTCCATGGGTGTTCACTACTGAACTGAAAGAAGTCCAGTACTTACCTGCAATTAGGTGGAGGGTCTAGTGTGATTTCAGCCAGCTCCTTCTGGATCCTGGAACACAAAGTTTAAGGACATTAAACTGGCATCACAAGCCCAACTACTAACATGCATATCTGTTGTCATATTACATCCATTATGACAAGCTAATAGTATAATAGCTCTGTAAACAGTGAATATTTCACCATACTGGCGCCAACATGATATGCCAATGTCACTTCCAATATCTATGTTTTATTATTGAGATAAACAGAAACATCCACAAGGGCTTTCACCCTTTAGGCTACATTACATTCAAGGACTTTTAAGCACCATGTGAAGTCAGGTTCGTGCAAGCCTATTTGTTATGCTTACGTAAGACAGTTGCCTGCGGTCACACCACTTCATTAAGTACCCATTTCAAACCAAGAAATCTGTTACAAAAGACAACATTATAACTGCTAAGTTCCTCCTGCTGTCCAATGACAAGATACTGACTGATGCCGACAGTCATAACTTCATTTCATTCAAGCATTTTCCTTCTGTTGGTGTAATTGAATTTTGTGTGGTAGAATAGGGTTTGTCTCAAATTCCATTACTTCAACAGAACCTTGGTTCACTGCTACAGTTACGACCTATCAAGATATTCAACTCCCAATATAATTAATGGCATAGCATAATAGCTATTTTTATCTAGGTCCTCTGCAGAAACTGTTGGTGTATCACATTCTGTCAGGACATTATGTCATATTCAGTCTCATATGCCGATTAAAATACTTCGCGTGTCATGCTGTTAAATCCGTTCCTCTATTCTATTTTTTTCTGAGCTATAAATATGTCTCGAGAGGTGTGACTAATCCCAAGAGAGGATGAACAATGGTGACACCTAAAAAGGTGAGAGTCACCTGGACTGTTTGTATTCACTGAGTTCCATTCAATAAGCGGACAGCCTGAGTCAGTATGGCTAAAAGGCAGACAGCCCTTTACAGCACTCGCACTATGTGGAGAGAAAAACAAACAAACAACTCAACTCAGTGCTGAACCTTTACACTATATGTTCAGATCAGTGTTGAACCTTTACACTAAATGTTCAGATCAGAAAGTCTCGGTAGTACTGTGTTCCTGAGACAGTTCTATGCTGATCTACATAGACTGCAGTCCTGGCCAATGGTTTACTCAGCTGATGGCATGAACCATATCTCCCACAAAGAGGCTGGACAAAGAGCACATAGTGCAGGTCAGGGCAGGGAAACACCATCATAACAGAGGCAGACGCAGGGAAGCAGAACTCTACAGACAGCGAAGCTCTACATTTTAGTCCAAGTTTACACCATAAAAATCGATTTACGCGGCCCGTCCAAATCCCTCTAAATGTACCGCTGTGTGCGCACTGCGCAGTGCATTGTGCGGCGGCTCAGTGTGGCCGCGTCGCCTGTAGCTCTTGGCTCTCCTCCCTCAGACTTCAAATAAGCAGGCTGGCTCCAGCCCGCATGGCATGGCACGGAGCCCCTAACTCAGAAGCACAACAGATGCTGCGCGGCGGCAAAACCAATGTGAACAATGCAACCTGCGTTTGATCCCAACACAGGAGGATTAGGCGCGCGCGCTGTTCACATGCAGAAGTTTGTGAGGAACCCCACCGTTTGGTGTCCACTCAGTGCAGTCACGTGGACGGCTCCCAAGGTTTCAAAGCCTACATGGATGCTGCTAATGTGTTCCTTGGAAACTGTTCACTGCTCGTTTGCACACTGTGGGTGTGCGGTTGCCAGCGTATTCTGCTGACAGTGCATGCGCACAGTGGCCAGAGCGAAGTCAGATGCACTAAGTTGGCAGAATCAGGCCGACATTAATTAATATCACAATTGAACACTGGTTGCATGAGAGTTAATTAATATCAGAGTTGAACACTGGTTGCATGAGAGTTAATTAATATCAGAGTTGAACACTGGTTGCATGAGATTTGTTTACTCAATTTCACTTCACCGGGGAGGTCTCGCCCATTTCAGAGTCTCCGCCTTGACGTAACTTCCCACTACCTATATCCCCGCCGAACTCGGGCCCCATGCGTGCGTGTGTGTGTGCGTGTGTGTGTGTTGCATCTCCCTGTATGTTGCACCAATGAGAGTAGAGTGTGTTACCTCTTGGCACTGGTGGAGAGCTTGGCGGCAGTTTTGCTGGAGATCTTGGTCTCCTTCTTCTTGGGCTGGACCTGTTCGCGCTCCTGCTCGGCGGGTGCCGACTCGCGCTGCTCGATGTCAGAGCTGCCCCCGCTGGTGCTGGGGCTGTCGTCCACTCTCTGCACCTCACTGGACATCCTGGCCCTGTCGAGGCGGGGGGGTGTGATCAAAGGTCAGAGGTCATGTTCAAATGAGGGGCTACAGGTTAAAGACCTCCCTCCACATACACATGCTGAAAGCACAGTCTTTGTTTTACTGATGATCAGAGAAGAACGTGCTAATAAATGGTTAGAGAACTGTTCCAGAGTATGCAGAGAGATGTGTGGAAGGGAGCGATCTGGGGTATAAAGATTGCGGATCATATGGTATGAGGTATGAGACAAGGTGTCCACTGAATTAAGCTCATCATGACTGATTCTCAAATATGATGTTTGCCAGACACCTCGATATGCCTTAGACTCAGAACGTATGGTGGTCACATTGCACTTGATGCCTTTCGTCACATGCACGTTTGTGATCTAACAAAGACTAATTCATGTGGAAGACAAGGAAAAAAAACTTCCAAGAGGCAACATGCAAGGTAAAAAATAGCACAGTGGATGGTTTTGGATGGTTAAAATCCATTCAACCTGAGAGAATCTACAGTTCTACAACATCTACAGTTTAGTCATGAGTGATAGCTACAGTGAAAAGGTTCTCCAAAAGCCTCTTTATTTCTAGACCACTCTCAAGAGATATAAAACCTTTTCAGAGAGAGAGAGAGAGAGATCTGAAGTTCTTTTACAACTGTGTCATCAAACAAAAATCTGAATGTAAATGGGGAATTCAGATGACGGTTGATCTCAAGGGACAGCTCATAAAAGAGCCTTTGCCCTCCTCGTCGAGCCTGGAATGTTTAGTAAAGGCCAGTCTAAAATCCTTTTTACGCTCCCATGGTGAAGGGTAGGATCCATAGGGCAGTGTTTTTTAAGAGTGCGTGATAGACATGTCTTGAACAGTCCATTCCGACTACTTTAGTTGATTTGTTTGTGATGGAAGAAAACAAGTCAAACATTTAATTGCATTGTTTATACACCCCTTGCCAACCGAAATTGGAATCCCCAAGGCCGTGGCTGCCTGCGGCAAATGCAATTACTACCATTTCCAACGACTGTTTCAAATTCTCTTACGGACTGATTTGCGTTTCATTGTAACATTTCCACTGTTTGATTCTAAAAAGGCACTCTTTTTAAGATTGTTAATGTAAGGGCCCCCTGTTTCGTCACGAAACTAGCTCATTATGTGACATGAAATGCTACGTATTCTTTTGATGGATCAGAAATACATGTGGCCGTCTTTTACCGGAGAGCTGTCAGACCGCGATTGAAAACACTCATCATTAACCCTGTAGGAATAGCACATCCCGCTGCTACATGCTCATTAGACGCCACTATTTACATCAAGAGGCCCGAGAATCCTCAACTCGAACAAAATTGCTAACAATAATAAGCAAACAATGCCGTTGACATTAATCTCCCCGACAGGCTGCGGATACTTCGCCAGAAACCCATTTGAAGCGCTAAGACCAAGCACCGCTTGAAAAATTAGTGAATTCGGAAACGTTTCTCCAATGACCACGATGAGGACTGCTTCGGCACAAAGAGAGGCACGTCCCACACATCTCCTTATTGGAAAACAGCACTTCCACGGGACATTTACTCAGTTTCCTTACACGGTCGAAGGGCAGTTATTGGTATACGATAACGTTACCTGTCGAGCGGCCGTCGATGCTGAATACGCTATTATTTTCCCAGGTGAAAAAGATATCCTGAATCGGCCGTCCGCTCGCTCTCGTCTCTTCGCTATTTAACTGAAGGTAGCAACAGAAAAAGCGATAACAGAAACTGAGACAGCCGGACCGCCTCTACGCGCGCTCTCAACACTGCGCGCGCAGCGCGTTCACGTGAGTCTAATGATGTGGGGTGTAAACACTATTTTCAGTTTGTGACTATTAGGTTATTTTATGAGAGTTAGGAGTTAAATAAAAGCCTTGCATAAGTGTTATATATGTGTATATATATAGTGTAATATACTCAGGTGAAGTCTCGTGGAAGCCAAAACATGAACCCAGGCCTACAGCACAGACAAAAGTCTGGAAAGGGATAGTGCTTAATGTTATGCCACATCATTATTCTGTTAGCTCAATTTTCCATGTGGACTAAACAACTGAAAAAGAATCGAAGCAAAGTGCAAAGTCTAACCAAAGACTGCCTAATACAATATTTAATACCATGAGAAACACCCTAAACAATAACAGCAGAAGGTCAGATAAAAACTGTCTCATGCCACATGATGTTACAAGAACTCTGCTCATAGACTGACTCTGCCCAACATTTAAATTAGCGCCTAAGAGCTCAAATAAACATCTTTAGCGAGGGGTAGCCTATTCATTTTTCCATACATGGCTTAATATCAGAATGTTGATGATAAATGCAATATCATTGGTTTACATTAGCGATCAAACAGGCCCAATTACCGAAATTCAGTGCAGAAATAAAGAATGTAGGATGCTTGATAGATTCTTTAACTGATCTGATATTCAATCTAGTAACATTTGCACTCTTTATTTTCTAACCCTTTCCTTGTCTTCTCTTTACGTATTTAAAATATTTACCCAATCAATATTTATGAACAGATTTTAGCAGTCCACTTTCTGTTTTTTTCTATCTTGTAGTGCTACTTTTTTTCTGCACTTACATGTACATTTGTCCAGCTGGTTAGATGTTAACTGTATTTGATTGGCTTTTTACCCATACCCATGACACAATGACAATAAAAGAGTCTAATCTAATATATCTAAATTGAATGAAACGCATAGTGTTATTTGAAGACACACACACACACAAACTCACTCTCAATACACACAAACACATACATACACACACACACAAACAAAATGAGACACAAGACTGGATAGATATCCAAAGAAATATGCATATACATTTCAAGTCTTTCACATCTGTACATCTATGCATGGAATCTCTGTTCCTTTTGCTGACTGAGCGCCTGTGAATCCTGGACCTTCTTCCCCCACTGCTGGCTGAGGATTATACTCTCCACAGTCATCAGATCAGCATAATAAAAGCGGAGGCTGTGGAGGCCTGGGCGGCAACCTGTGAGGCTGTGTGAATGGGGCAGGTTTCGGGCTTTAGCACTTCCTATGTCGCACCCTGACAGGACTCAAGGTCAGGGCTGAGCGGTGCCAGGCCAGCTGCTTTGTCATGGTAATGAAGGGCATGGGCGGGTGTGTGTAAGAGTGTGTGTGAGTGTGTGTTTGTAAGTGTGTAAGTGTGAGAGTGTGTGTGTGCGGGGGGGTGGGGTGGGGGGGGGGCTAATAAACTCAGATCACTCCTCTGCATTCCCCTTGGCCCTGGGCTCCCCGTTCGCTTGCCTCAGCATAACTAGCACGGTGAGAAATGCACCCTTAATGGCTGTGTGCGGCTAAAACTGTGCCCAGATTTGGCAAGGAACTACATAGCAGCACTTTGACGGTATGGCTGTATAGGAAAACTCTGCTTGTAGGACAGTTTTTTTTCCCCCGCCACTGAACAATTCCAGCTTCTTAGGTGGAAGGACTGTTTGGCACCATACGAGGAATGGCATTAAATCCTAGGAATTGGCCCACGGGGAAGTGCTGTTGAGTACTGGGGCTTCCTGTGCTGGGCGGGGGGGGGGGGGGGGGGTGGCAAAGTCCAGCAGCACAGAGGCCATGCATAGAGAACGGCAGGGCCCTGAGAGACACCAAAGATCCACTCCTTCAAATGAAGGGCTTTTAGTGGTTTGTCAGACACTGTATTACCCAAGCCAGAGTCTTAACATCTGGAGCAAAAAGAACACATGTGGACTCTCACCACTTCCACCACTGGGGCAATGAAGTGTGGGGATTCCCGTCACCAGCCAGATGTATTAGGAGTCAGCCTGTTACCCAAGCGGCATAATCTGTAGAGACTTGAGAGGAGACAAGAGAGCTAAACTTTGTGTTTCACAAGCACAGTCTCTATGAAATGTTGTCTTTTAAACACAAATACCAAAGCCCACATTACGCGGGGGGTGGGGGGGGGGGGGCAGCTTTGATAATAGTCCACTGTGTGAGAGCTACTGAACTTCATGACATGGGCTTGTGTGTCATATGCATTTACTGTAACAGTGCACGATAAAACAATGGTTAAGTCAGATGTGAGTGTGTGTGTGTGTGCATATATGTGTGTGTGTGTGTGTGTGTGTGCATAATGTGTGTCTGTGTGTGCATGTGTGTGTGTGTGCCTCTGTGTGTTTGTATCTGTGAAGTAGGAGGTGGTTGTACAATTGGATATTTTTTCCTCTCCCTTGGAACCTGATCCGTTCAATTGTATTAATTCAATTGTATTAATATTAGAAGTAGACTTGAATAGGAATGCAATTTCAGCTATCGTCTTCTGTAATGCTCCCATTGTGCACTCTGTAGGGGTGAATTTTATAGTCTTTTCAAGAAGGGAATTTTAAATCTTATGAAACAGCAGCACAGCACACACCATTGCTCCTTTTTAATAGGCTACTTATCGAACATACACCATGAAATTATCTTTACTTGATGAGTGAAACAAATACATTATGTTCCTGAAGTTACAGTAAGGCCGTGTATTACATTACAAATCCCCAAGCATGTACAGAGTCCACAGACAGCCAATTTAAAGCATCATTTATCACTGAAGCAGATGATTCACCGTGAAGACCTTGTATCATAATGACACTTACTGCCACCTGAGCTGTACTGAAACAGAGCCTCTGACCTTGGTGTCACTATAACCATATACTACCAGCTTTGTATAAGATCATCCAAAGTCATTTTATTGGACTACCCAAGGATGTGTTTAATGCTGATTCACATGAGGGAGAGAAAGAAATATGCTGTTGTTATATATGTTGTTATGGAGGTGGAACTTGGCTGTCATTGGTTAAGAAGGAAGGATGGATGGTAGAAATGATAATGGCATATGCTCTGTGTTGTAGTGTGTGGGAAGTGTGTGGAAAGCCCCTCTGCCATCATGGAGACAAGGATTAATGCCTCCGTCTCTTACCTTAGTGCGACCCAGGTTTATTTCCTGAGGGAGCTATCCCGTCTTCACCCCATACCCATTGTTTGGCTATCTCCTGTGGGATAGATAGCAACTCTGTTTGGCTAACTCCTGTGGGATAGATAGCAACTCTGTTTGGCTATAACTCCTGTGGGATAGATAGCAACTCTGTTTGGCTATAACTCCTGTGGGATAGATAGCAACTCTGTTTGGCTATAACTCCTGTGGGATAGATAGCAACTCTGTTTGGCTATAACTCCTGTGGGATAGATAGCAACTCTGTTTGGCTATCTCCTGTGGGATAGATAGCAACTCTGTTTGGCTATAACTCCTGTGGGATAGATAGCAACTCTGTTTGGCTAACTCCTGTGGGATAGATAGCAACTCTCAATATCTCTGCTCCCTATGCCGGGTACCCAAAGAAAATGTTATGAGAATGTTCTGTATGGTTCATCTCCATGTTAGTATTCTCCATGTCGTCTTTGTTTTTTAGGCTGAGCATTCTGGATGCTTTCAAGGAAACTAATGCTTATCATATTGTATTGTATTGTATCGTTGGGTTCCAATTATTCAGAAGTATTCTTCCAAGTATTCAGAGTGAGTTTTGTTTCTGTTGGTGTTATGTTTCATTGCTGTCATGGCTGGTGATTACAGGCATTTGTTTGTTTGTGGGGTGAAACGATTGATGAGATCATGCAGAAATGTTGTGCCTCAATGATGTTGGATTATCAGGTCCTGGAGTTGACTTGAAGTTGGATGCCAAAGAGTGGGATTTGCTACAGTTATTTGCAGGCAAGAACAACCACTCAAAGGGAGGGAGGGACCCTATTCACCTTATTCCGCCCATTTTAGAAATGTATTGTTTTCCACCTTGTGCTCAATCTTCCGGTCGGCTAGTTCTGGCTATTAGTTTGAGAGAACACGGCAGAAGAGGATGAAGAGGCTAACTTGGGAGGAAACGAAAAATGCCATCAGATGACAAGATTGTACTTCGCCACATAAGGCTATTCACCTCTATGGAGTGGGTAGAATGCTAGATGATATGTGGCTTTTGATATTTTACAGACGGACTGACCATTCTCAGCACAGTATGTCAATACATAATTGTCATAATATTATAAAGTGCTTTTTTTATTTTTTCCCAAAACCCAATGGATTATTTACTGTCAAAAATGATAAAAACCAAAACACTTACTGCATGGCCGTATAAAGAAACTAGCAAATCCTTATCTGTTTGGTAACTATGTTTAGAAAGTCAGCGTTCTCCTGAGTCACAAAATCCTAAATAAACATTCCTAACTTTTGGAAAACATATAATGTCTGTCATCTCGATAGAACTCTTCTATCTAATTTTTTTGAATAGGCAGCTGCGGAGAGTGGGTGGGAGACAACCTGACCACAACCTCAACAACAATAGACCTTCTGGAATTAGGGAGCCAAGGGCCGGCTTCCGGCTGTTGGCTCTGCAGCTGTCTGGAAGGCATAGTGCAATAGGCAGCAATACCCAGTAGGTACCAAAACAAATCTGAATCGGATCAGATAAAACAGAGTGCAGATGAGGATAGCAGGGAGACCACTGAGGCTGAACGAAATTTCAGAAAAATACAAATGGACTTAGGATTACAAATGGTGCTCATTGATATGATACAAAAGCGTTTGCGTTTGTGTATATGTGTCTTGTGTGTATGTTCGCTTGTGAGTGTGTGCGTGGGGGTAATGGTGTGTGTGTGTGTGTGAGCTATGTGTTTTTGTGTGTGTTTGTGTGTGTGCGTGTGTATGCATGTGGGTGTGTTTGTGCATGTGTTTATGTGTGTGTGTGCCTGCCTGTGTGTGCGTGCATGCGTGTGAGTCTATAAATGAGTGTGTGCATGTGTGTATACACCTGCATGAATACTGTGTGTGCAAGTGTCTTTTTTCGTGTGTGTTTATGTGTGTGTGTGTGCATACATGCGTGTGTGAGTACCTGTGTATGTGTGCCTGCATGTGTGTGCATGTATCTTTATGTGTGTGTTTGCGTGTGTTCATGAGTGTGTGTGTGTGTGTGTGCATGCATAGTGTACAGTCACTAAATGTACACATATATTAATTTACTGTATGGTCCCCAATGAACGGAGTTCCATGAAACTTGGCATGCATTCAGAAGCTGTCATAATGATCCTACACTTAAAATTCAGTTTTGAACCTGTTAGCAAAGATACCTGCGATTACACTGCCTCATTTTTGCTTTTTAATTTTTAACTAGGTGGCGCTATACCTCAAATGAGTATGGGATGGGTTGACATGGCCCCTTGACACAACATACAAAAAAAAAAAGGTCATCCTAGGCCATACAGTTCTTGAGATATTCACAGAAAACTGTGGTGTACAGTTGGTGTAAATCAGGGGTGTCAAACTCATATTAGGTAGTGGGCCGGATTTGTTGGAATGAGACCTCGTGGGGGGCCGTCACTGTCATTATCATTTTTCTGCATGTGTATCAGAGTATCATTTGATGATATTATGAGCAAACAAGTACAAATAATGTACTACTGTCATATACAGCTGTCTTTTGAAATGCCCTATGTTAGTTTTTCTGCTTCTTCCTTCCTAGTGCTAGGTTTAATCAATTTATCATATCATAGAGATATTGCTCATTACACATTGTTGAAGACAACTGAATGTTAATATCTTTTTTTCTAATTTTCCCTTCCTACCTAAAACATCTCGGGGGCCGTATGAAACCTGCTTCCCGGGCCTTATGTTTGACACCCCTGGTGTAAATTAATGGTTCATTAAAACAATGGTTCCGTGTGATCCTTGTGGGGTTACATGTCCACCAAGTTTCGTGAACCCCGGTCTTTCAGTGTCTCGAAAATCATTGACACAAAATGACTGAAGAAAATAAATAAATAAATAAATAAATAAAAAATCCGGAAGAAAAAACTAAACTAAAGTATTAACTAAACTAAACTTAACTTAAACTAAATATCACAATCTGTGTATAATAAAAATACTTAATTTTGTAATTTTGTTGCAGCCTCTTTTCCTTCTTAGGCCTTTATTGCAACACTGTACAATATTACATAAAAGCTCATTAGGTAGGTGAGTGAGACCATTCCTGATCAAGTTCCTGATCTACTTTACGCCATCTTTTTTTCTGCCCCTGAATTTAGGACAGATGACTCTGCCAATGTAAAGTTTTTAATAGAGTCATTGTTCTAAAGGTCATTTTTTTCCCAGGCAACTTCTTTATTAGGGATTGTTGGTCCATGACATTTTGTTCAGCATGAGATTGATCAGCAAGAGATGAAATGAGATGAAACAGGAAGAAATGGTCCAAAATATGCTGATAGGTTTTTCAGGCGGCAGAGCTTGGGAAAGTTACCCCAGCATGAGTGCTGTAGAGACTGCGAAGGTGTTTTTTGGCTCATTGGTGTTGTGAGATCCCTGGACTTTTTCCCAGCTTTCATCTGTCTGAAGACCAACTGGACAGATATATTTGTCGTTCTAGAGCAGAGTCTTGAACCTGCTTAAAAGAGATGTCAAGATAAATAAGCAAAGCATTTTCAAGGGAGACAAACCAACACACAACTTTTAGAGCATGAAATATTGTTTTCAAAGATTCCTTTTTATTATTCTGTAGAATGCATGCATATCTTTCGAGGGTCAGATGAGAGAGTGATCGGAAAGGTTTCTTGTGGACATCAATGACTGAGGTTAGTGATATACTAGGACCAAACATCTGCACTGCACACTAATGAATCTGTCAAAAAAATATATTAATTGAATGATTATGTCTTGTCTTCTGTGCACCTTTAATTTCATACAGGAAAAAATACATTACATTATTGGACAGATCTAATACCCAGAAGATTATGCATTGAAAACATATTGCATGTGTATAAAGGATAAATCATAAATACTTCAAGCTAGTTGAAAAAGCATAGCCGAATATCTCAGCTGATTTAAAAAGGTGTTGAGAAATCACTGAGCATAATAAATCACTGAGCATTTAGTCTCTTTACACTGTTATAGGAACTCAGATTTGAACACAAGGTGGGGCTAGATGACACATTAGATCGTCTCTGCGAACGTCTGAAGGCATTGTCACCCTCACAGCCATCTCCCAACTTGGCTGTTGTTGGCGTGTCACTCTCAAACGTGTGTCCTCTGTGACAATGCTGTCAGCTTAACGCCGAGCCCAAGTGACGAGGTGGCCAGGGAGGGGGTCTGTCTGCTCTTTGCTCAGGCTTCAGTTGACCAAAGACTCTGCCATTAAAAACAGGTAGACTTTGCTGTGACAGGCTAGGGCCAGTGAGATGTCAAGGGCGTGTTGATCACACCACACACACACACACACACACACACACACACAGATCTATATCACATCTCATACATTGCAAACAGCAATCTAGTCAGTCAAAATACCGATATAAGGAATGGGATCTGGGATTGGACTATTGTGAGACATGTAGCTTTACTCTACTGATGTTGTGTTATATGGTGTGAGTGAACGGTATATTATCTATACTATCTATATATCATACTGTATCTCAAAGATCTTATCTACTGGTTATGGTTATTATGGTATTTAGCAGATGCTTTTGACCAGAGGGTCTTATAGTTTATGAACACTAGTTGATAGTATCAAATGAAGTTGGGGAAAAAAGCCTACATTAAGCATAATAGTAACTAGATGTACCGCGTAGCGGTACAAAATATGACCGCCGCTCAGTCCTGCACATCCATTCCGCGAAAATAAATCATATTAATGAATTTGTCTCCATCTTCTACTCCATCCCCCACTCTTGAAACTTTTGTGTATGCTTGTTTCGAATGTGTGTTTGCACACATTCCGCACACAAAGTAGCCTACTGGCGCTGCAAAGGTGAATAGATTTGTTTCTGGGCCAAAAAATCTGTAACATTGTTATAAAACCTTTAAAATCTCTAAACAATCACAAGTAGGGCAGTTCATCATAGTCCATCCATTGCAACTGGACTGATGAAAGGTACACCTGTAGGCTACATTGTATTTGGGAAAAGCAGAAGGTAGCAGCATAATGTATTTATTTATTTATTATTAAACTAAAACAATCCCTGTCAGTTCCATGCAGTTTTCAACAGCTATCAAGAAGAGAGGTCATGTCATGGATTTTTGTGAATGTTTCTTCTTCTACATATGCATAGGTTTAGTCATCTAGTTCAAATTATATTCAGCTTTATTGTCAATGCACAAATTAAATACCAGTAGTCTAAAACAAAATGCCGTTTTACCCAGTGGTGCAAATAACTGACATGTCCAAAAGGGCCTTCATGAAATGCGTTGCGAGACTGTTCATACACATTTTAACGGGCAAAGTTGAAGAGCTACTCTCCGTTATTGTTTGTGCAAATAATATGCTGATTCATGTTCCCTTGCATTTTGCAACCATGAGGTCCATGGTTAAGCTCAATCTTTTGACGCAATCTTTTGATTTTCACCCAGCCTAGTCCATGGTAGGCGCCCGATAGAAATATTGTTTAATTTTGCGATTGAGATATCCACGCACTGGCGCCCCCCCTGCGACGTGTTCGCCCCCCGGTTTTAGAGCTATTCTAAATGCAAAAATGCATAGACATTGCATGACAAAACCGTGACTGTTAACAAACTATAAGCTATATAAGGTAGGCCCTATGCTAGGCCTATTACACAACACAAATTGTCACCAGGCTATGCTGGCGACCCAAATAAAATCTCCGTTGGAACCAATGGCTTACACCTTACAGTATCAAGCTGCCACCTCTTGGCGAAAAGTTAATAGTTTTGCATATCAGTAGTAATACATTTCACGTAGCTGTGAATCACGGAAAGGGCGAATGAAGTGGACACTTCTAAATGGAACCCAACCCACTGTACAGTAACTCAAGGTCTGTGGCTAAAGCAGCCATAATGAAAGCGTTATCATTGTTTGGATACTTCACACACACGTGTTTTTTAATCGCATAGACTACAACTACCAAGCTGGAATCAAAGCACATCGACTCCCCTCTCACACCCTAAACACGCACTTCGAACAAACAAAAAGCGCCTCAGTCTCACGGAATAGCCATAGGCAAAACTGTATCTGACCGGTGTAACGTTGGTACTAAATCATCCATCGCAAAGAATGATTTTTGTAGCACGTGCAACAAATATGTGTAGGTACAGCCCTGCCCTGAATACATCTCAACGTGCGCTCTAAAACATCTGGTTTAAATGGAGATGTAGATCATCACGGGATCATAGACAGGTTATCTTTCAGGTAGCCTAGGCCTATATATTTTCCATTAAAAAACCATCACGTAGCGAACGTGTTGTGGCTAACTCACTTAGCTCCTGTTAGTAGCCTAGGTTATGGTCATAAGCAAATGAGATGACAGTCGAAAGATACAATTAGTGCTGTTATCGATTTGCTTGGTAGCCTATAAACGCATTTATGGTTTTCTACAAATACATCAATAATCAAATTGGCCTCCATCACTCAACCATGCTAACGGTAACATTATTTTACCTACGTTCTGCTATTGATAGGATTAACGTAGCCTACCTGCAGTAAAAAACAAGCATGTCCGATAAACATTCTCAGATTTATTTCGGCTTCAAGAGGAAATGGGAATTACATTTCATGCAGAAATCATCCTACCCTTAGACGTTCTCTGCGGTAAACTACTGTAGCCTACAGTCTTGTCCTTGTAGGAAGCATAGTGTCTTTCTAACCCACTTTAGATTAACTTCCAACAAAATTACGTCTCACTGCAACGATGCGCCATCTAGTGGACAAACGACTACTTATCGCCAATACTGGAAATGCAGCCATGATGATGATGATGAATATTTATTTTGGCTTTCTTTTAATCCTACTGAATTTGTAATTATGTATCAGCCGTTCTAATACCGATAGTATGTGGGTGCCTGTGTGTGTGTGTGCATGTGTATATGTGTGCACCACCATCTACAGGCCAATGAGTGTAGAGTCACTAAATGTACACATAACTTAATTTTTTAGACCCCCCCATGGATGAAATTCTACGAAACTTGGCATACCCCCAGAGAATGTCAGGTTAATCATACACATAAAATTTGGTGCAGTTCTGAACGTCTTTACTGAAGAGAGGGGCGATTAAAGCAGAATGATATTGCATTTTCATTTTTTACCGGGGGGGTGCAAATCACAAATGAGTGATTATGGGCTAAGTTGATGTGGGCCCTTGAGACCAACATACCATAAAAATTTCTTCATCCTCGGTGCCACGGTTCAGGTAGTTATTTAGGAAAAACTGCATTTTTTGGGTTTCGGGGGGCCCAGCGCGGAGGGGGAGTGGCCCCCGGGGACCAAACGAAATTTTTCCGTAAAAGTCTAGTGGGGCTACATACCCACCAAATTTCATGTGCCCCGGTGTTTCGGTGCCCCGGGTATCGTTGACCAAAATTTCAGGAAGTAGATGACGGGAAAAAAAAAAAAAAAAAAAAAAAAAAAAAACTTTGACAATCCCTATAATAACAAACAATATCCTATATCAACTATGAAAATAATGCCTTTTCATATTAACAAAAGTCATAAACATACAAACCATAACTCTATAAGAGAATGAATGAATTAAGAGCAAGGTGAACAGATGAGAGATGGGAGGGGCGGGGCCTGTTGCCCATGGATATCAATACTCACTAATATTGACCATGATAAGCTTTGAAGCTTGTTATATAACATATCTGTAATCAAATTAACAAACTGTATGTTGAGCTACACAACTTCACATGAAATCATCACAACTTTTTGGTGGTTTTACGAAAGATGGCCACAGGAATCCCTTTCTATCGCAAAAACTTGAAGGGGGGAAAAGCTTCTGTCACCTTGCACATGCACACAAACACACACATGGTCTTAGGTGGACTGTGGACTAGTGAACTCCATAAGGTCTGGTTGGCATGACAGTGATGACAGGCGTGGTGAGATAACTGTAAGCCTATAATCCCAGCTTTTATGTTTTGGATCATATTTACAACAAAATTCCTGCTCCTTGACTACAGCACTGCTTTGTTTATGGGTTGTACATAGCTTGTCAGGTTTAATTGCAGATGAAGACCAGCCAATGTTTGCTTTCCTGCTTTATGCTGTGTACTAGCCTATACAGTTGGCTATGTTAATGTTAAGTAACAACAGGAAAATCCAGTCAGCCTAATGATAGGTGTTTGTCATAAAATAACTATATCTCTTTAAGTTAATAAGATAGTTACAAGAGAAAAACCTGATTGACCTGAATTTGACTTAAAACTTCAGACACGTTTTGAATCGATGACACCAGTTGAGTGTAAAGATAGCCTATCCCTACATTTGTAGTCGATAAGGCACGTGCCTAACCAGTCCTACACGAAACACCGACAGCTTACTAATCGTAAGTGAAGAAATGTCCTTACTTATCCAAAGCCCTTGATTTTGTTGCTGGATGCACTTATTCATTCACCTATACAGATAATGATCGGAGACGGCAGGCTGATGACGATTAGAATATTAATGCGCTCGAGCTCATGAGACCTCAGATACCATCTCGCTCCTGACCCGAGGTAAGTCTATTTCATTAACCTACTGCAGTGCGTTATCCGTTTTATATTAAAACTCTAAACTCATTTAGTCGTTTTATAGTACCCTACGTTGGCTAATCGACTCCACAGTTGCTGGGTGGAGTGGCTAGTGAAACAAATATCGGAAAATAATTAAGCCCTATAGCCCGAGCATCCTGAAATGCGCTATCGAATTATTTTGAATCAGAACGGCATGCAACTAATAAGCATGCCTTATTACAAACCTTCACCTCTGGTTGTTCGTCGGTGATCGTGTAGCCTAGGATATATTCCCAACGTCTGATAAACTTTTTCTGTGAAAATTTGAAAATTGAGTCAAGTAGGCTATTTTCCAATGGCAGGTTTGTTTACACTCCGCAATTATTGATACGTGTACCAAGCAATTACTGTGAGTCCATTGATAATATGTCCTCTGATAATGAGCCATTTCATCATAATTACAACATACCCTATCATTGTAATGACTCATTTTATCATAATCAGGATATGAAGCCTACCAGCACAGGCTATAATAAAACACACTAGCCTAGAACTCTCTGTGTTCTTAAAAATAAGTTAGAAAGTACATAACAATAGTTTTGGGAAGTAATTCCTGGATGTTAGCATGAAACATATTGTTGCTTGAAACAGATGTTCATCTTAAACTATATCCTATTTTTGGTATCAGGACATGGCTCCACTGGGAGACATGTGGAAAATTAATTAAATTCACACAGAACAGTATTAATTTTGTCCAAATAATTGTGACAATAAATAACAGTTTTCTGCTCTTTTCCATTTTACATCTTTCCCAAACACATGACAATTTCATAGAACAGCCTGTACTGTGTACAATTATCTTACACTATAATTGTATAGAGCAGAGATTGTCATTGTTAGCCTATTAATGGCATCATAACCCCCACCCCAGAAGGGCGAGCCAGTGTTTACAGCAATCAAAGGATATCCGCTTTTGATGAACTTATCTGATCTGACATTTCCACCAGTTGGGGAGCCATGAACACTGGCCATAAAGGGGCCCTGAGCTAGAGTAATGACTGCACAATGTGGATAAAATTGTGTTTGCTTATTACACTAATTCACCCGAGGTAACCCTGTGTTGACCCCTCAGTGTGACCCTAGAGACCATTCTTGGAGCAAATAGGTTTCGTAAAGAGGTGACGATAAGAGGGACTGTTCTGAATTTCTGGTAATGGTAGGCTATACTATTAGAGTACCTGTTGACCTGATAAGCTCTCCATATGGAGGGCTTGAAGTTGATTTAGCAAAGGATTGGCGTAATTGGGGTACAATTTTGCTACTGATAGATACCACTAATGTTCTGCAGCCAGGCAGCTGCTGCAGTGAGTCCAGCTGACCAGAGGAGGATTTGACATGGCATGCAGGCATGGGTCCAGTGGTCCTCTGCTCTTCAGTTGGCAAACTACAGAAGAAAACAAAGGTAAGGTAACGACGTAACGACCTCCCAGAAGTAGGCTACGTGTGTACAGTATGTGTGAATTGAAATCATACTGTTTCTTTTTTGTCTTGTTTAACTTAAAGAATTAGGCTATATTTTTGACATGATGTCCACCAAAAATGCACACTCTTGGTGCTGTGTCTGGTACACTGGTAACCACTATGATACCTGACAACTGATAGCTGTTGTTGAATCTCACTCTGGACATATTTTCTTTCCAAACAGTATTTTTCAGAATTGATCGAATCAAGCAGCTGTAAAGAACAGTGCAGACAAAAATATTCCTGAAATGCAGAGTAAGATGAAGAGTATTACAAAGCGCCATTAAACATGTTAGAAATGTGTTGTTGCATGCAAAACTTGCCTAACATTGTGAGACCTTGATCTAATACATCAGAGTGTTAAACCTTGTGTAAGCATGACAACATTCATAAAAGTACATTTTTCACTGAAGTATGCACACCCTCAAATAAACTAAAGGTCAGATTAGTTTGGGTGCAGTACCAGTCATCTCTAGCAGATGGCAGTAGTAGCACAGCTGGAGTGGCCAATATAAGTGGGGGTCTAGGGTGATTCTCTTTTGTCATGGAGAGGTATGGCCCAGGGCAACTCTTACAAGGCTCTTGCTCTGTGCGGTCGTTTAGTGGAGTTTGGTTGATTGTCATGATTTCTGGTTTAGCCCTAAAGCCTCATATTTCTCCATGGATTCACCCAATGCAGACTGGCAGCTTGACAAGCCATATGACAACATGTAATCACTGCAGTTAAATCATCACTGTGCAACAATTTGCCTTTTTGTGGTATGTTTTGTGGTCGTTTTGGTATCACCTTCAAATGGATTTTGATGCCATACTCATGTGAAGGACACTAGTCATCCTCATAGCTTTTATTTAAAATGTGTTTTTTCAAAATGTGTGTGTGTGTGTGTGTGTAAACTAACGGGTTATGTGTCATCTAGCAAATAAGTACCATGGAAACAACCACAATAATTCAGCTATGTTTATTTATGGCCAAATCCTTTTGTTCTCCCGAGAGTTGATAGTCTCGCCCTCGGTGGCACCGACACCAAACACCTTTCCTCAGTTCATAAAAAATATAGGTCCTAATGGCATGTCAGTTACAGGACCTTGGATTTGATTCAGTAAACTGATGTCATCCAACAAGCTGCACGCGTCTGCTGGACCACTGTGTGGGCGTTGTTTGTTTTCTCTGCACCCTTTTTCATTTGTGTTGGCGGTTATCCACGGGTCCCCATTCTCTTGTTCTCACACATTGCTAACGTTGGATGTGCCATCTGTCGCTGTCACACAAAGCTGGAATGTGTACATTTTGAACGTTTTTTTTTCCCTCACAGAGGACAATGCACAGGTCTCTGTGTTCACTGATGGATTGGCTCACTGAATTCTGCGGAAGTGATCTTTCATTTATCTGCCTTTTGCTTTAGGATAGAAGTCAGTGTTTTTTTCTCTGTGTGCCTTGGTATGGCAATACAAGGCACATGTGTATTCCTACCATTAATATCATACTCAGATATCAGAAAATATATTTTCATGAATCATTGCACACACATTGCCACAGTTATGAGCTTCTCATGAGAACAGGAATGAAAAGGCAGCACACTATGATTAGATACCGTCTCATGTCACCGTCTGCCCTGTCTGTGTGTGTGTGTGTGTGTGTGTGTTTGTGTCTGAGTGTGTGTGTTGGGTGTGTGTGTGTGTCGGTGTGTATGGTTTTCAGGGGGAACAGTTCAGTAGAAGTAAGCTATCAGCAGATCTGTAGTCAAGTGAAAAATGGATGTGAAGAAATTCCATTTCCTTCAAAGTGCCAACATTTATTCTAGAGTTCGGTACAACCCCAGTGCCAGTAAGGTCTCAGAGCTGCGAATTGCTGAGGGGAGCATTTCAGATCGTCACTGGAGTAGCTCCACAGTACTGGATGATTTTTTAACTGCCTAAGTCCACTAAAAAGAGCATGTGTAGCATTTATCGGATTGATCAAATGTTTGTGCTTTCATCATGTTGTCAATATAAGTGTAGGCATGCAAATGCTAATTTTAATTTTCAACAGCTGAGCAAAGATTGTATTTTGTCAATCTATTGTCAGGGAGTTGAACAGGTTTCTACACTTCAGCTACAGTATGTCATCGACTACAGGGCTCCATATTTACATCTGAGCTTATGCAAAATTAGTTGCAGGAGTCCTCAGATGTCTAGATTGCTTTAACAACATCACTGTTGAAAAAGGTCTTTGATATTCACACTCTGCCAGGGTGGCAAAGGGATGCAAAGTGAAAGGGAAAAGGGCACTCTGGGAGTATTTCAGTAAGTAGAGAGCTTCCCTCAACCCATTTTAGAAACATTTTACCAGGGAAAAGATCAGTAATGGATCAGGGTAGGCAAGTGAAAAACCCAGTGTTAAAGACTCGGTGCATCGCTTAACTAGCCATTGTACGTCAGCGTGTGTCTGTGAACGTACTCGGCAGAGGTACTTCACATAGGTTTAATTAGCCAAATAGCTCGGGATATTATCATAATGCCCCATGTTTTTTAAGTAGAGCTGTTGTCTCTGGAGGCCCCTTCGTTCTAATCACCGGTGGTACCAGCGCGTCTAATTACCTCACTTGATTGCCGTGGCGAAGTTGTAAAGAGTGGCAGAAGACACACAGAGATGCACCCACACACACACACACACTGTGACAGCGTCGTCAAGGAAAAGGGCAACCGTGTCTTTGGGTAAGGCGGACCGCTGCTGGTGAAATGAGGTGGGCGAGATAAGCGAGCCTTCCATTACCTGAAGAGCAGCGTGGCAGCTGCAGGAGAGCGGAGGGAAGGGCGAACACATCGGACATCTTCAAAGAGAGGAGGACAGGAGACGTCTCGTGGTCACGGCGACGGAGGGCCCCACTGCTGTGCCTGCTGCGCCGTTGGCGGTGACTCGAGGTGTCCGAGGCTAATTTTGTGATAAGCATTGGGGGGCGGTGGAGGTGTGACTGGCATGTGGAGCAACAGAGAGATAGACGCCTTAGAGAAAGCCTCAGTCAGTGCAGATGTGTAGACTTGTGGATACAGGGCGTTCCCTGTTTGCAATTAATTTGCTGTTGTTGTTGTTGTTGAGAATCACTGTTATTTGAATGATTTGATTTGTGACACCCCACTTCTCACTGGTATAACCAATGGCTGCACAGAGATAGGGGACGAATGGTTTATTCCCACTCGGTGTATTGGTGTCTCTTTCTGTTAGATACGCTTAAAGACACAAACACATACACTCGCTTACTCACTCACTCACATACACAAACAGTTGAGGATGCAGAGAGTTTCTCATTTGTAAAGCATTTCCTTCTTATGATATCACTTCCAACAAATACAGTGCCTCTCACTGTGGTACCATGCACTTTTCTACATTTAGTGGCAAGGCTATGGTTTGTTTTTTAATGTGTGTGTGGATGGTAGTTGCCAGGGGAGATAAAGTGGATGATAACTTGAGCAACAGTGCTCTTTACTCGAACGAAATTGCACCAGGAGCTCTTGGGAATTTAAAACACGCATTTATCAGTTCGAGACAGAGCCTTTACGGTGTAAATAATTAATGCACGGTGCCGTCCTTGGGGGGGGATGGGATACTCTCTCCAGGCATCGGCAGCACGCCGGTGGAAGTCAGATGGTCTCCTTCCATTACATGCGGTCTGGTATCTGATTAACATGTGATTACGGTCGGAGAAGTACACTGCCCGGTCCTCCAGCATCTGAAGTGGCTTCTATCTGTCTCATAGACGGCTCACAAGAGTAGCTTATTAAAAACACTATTTGCAGTTTGCGGGAAGGGAAATTAATCAGAGTTAGTGCCTGCGGGTCAAACAGTTTATGAGCATTGCAATCGATGAGGACTGTGCTTTACATGTGTACATGGAGGGGCTGTTTTTCAACGTCAAAGGTCAGGATTCATCAAAGCCACAGTGCACATAGTGTAAATGTTCTGTGTTTTCATTGGAGAGGTTCTGCTATAATTTAAAGGTGAAGTCATGAACATTATTCTCATCTGACAGAATAACTGTGATTAGAGACATATATAATAGTAGTCCTGAGAATGACCTGTACACACAGTCCTAGTCCCTTATATCACACACCAGGTGAGCAGAGAGGACTATATGAATTGCAAAATGCTGTTTTGGCTGATATTGGTTGTCATAGTGAACACAGCTGGCGTGTGTCCAAGAAATCTGGTATGTGCTCAAGTAACTTGGCAAACAGAGTTTCAGAACCGACACAAGCGATCACAAATTATGTCTATTCCACTAGTAGGAAATATGAAAGACTGTAAAAAAAATACTTTACCTAAAGGACATTTTGTTTTATCATGTTTTGCTGTCTATTATCAGCTCTGACTGTGACAGCTGTACTTTTTTATTCCTGCCTGGAAAGCCGACTCTGCCAGTACTAACGTCTGGTGATGACAGCAAACAAATGAATGACTCCTCATTTCACTTTATTCTATTCACACACAGTTGCTCACTCATTTTGGGAGATACGTCATACAGTACTAATCTCTTAAGTGAATGTGTGGTATCTGCTTCTCTCTTCCACAAAGCCTCTGATAGACCACAAAGGACATGTGATGTTACAACAGTGAGACAAATCATCGTTTACCCTTACATATCTCATTTTTTCTGACACATTCAGGCGGCATCCAGACAAGTCCAGACATTGAGCAGACTTCAGCTCCCGCTAACCATCCAAGAGGTCATAAAAACGAGCCATATGTACTGTAATTCCGACAGTCTCACAATCGGGTTTTGATATGTAATGGATTTAGCTCATGCTTCAGGTCTTTATCTGCGTCTGTGTCCTCTAGCAGTTCCAGCTGCACAGGTCTCAGCTGCTTCCTCTGCTTCTCTTTGACCAGATTGTTGGTTAAGTGTGGATTGAAAGAGGAATTAAGACATGCCAATGAGACTCCCCCTCAATCCCTGGAGAGTTTTAGGCTGTTTATCCAATGTTCACAGCTGTGAGGTCAGGTAATCCTCCCTCACACACACACAAACACACACACACACACACTCCCAATTCATCTGGATTACCCGATGAGGAGTACTTTTTTTTCTGAAGAGGATGGGGGCGGTGGTGGCGGTGGTTTGTATGAAAAAGATGGAGTATTAAGCCAGAAAGGAATGAGGTGTTACTGAGTCACCCCAGTGGATTTGGAGGGGCCAGGATGGTGAGCAATCCTCCACTAGCGGAGCCAAAACAAATGTGGTCGTGTCAATATGAGACCGCTGGTGCCGTGTGCGACGCAGTGTGGATACGAAGGCGAGATTAAGACTAAGTGGAAAAGGCATCTTGCTCCCCGATGACTTTGGATATCCGGCGGGCATGGAGGAGACGCGGCTGATACCTCCACCAGCTGAGTCACGGCTGACAACCAGACACACAACACCGGGCAGGATCAACGGCAGGACGAGAAAGGCATCGACACGCACCCGTGTGCCGGTCTCTTAGTCATCTCCAAGCAGCAGGACGGGGTTTCATTTTGTCTAGGGGACTTCTGACCTCATAAACAAGATGGAGCTGGCTGACAGTAAGTCCCGACGACTGCCTCTCTGCCGAACCCATCTGTGGAGTAATCTCTGCTCAAAGCTGATGGAGTCCGCAGCAGATAGATGACCTCGGCATTGCCAAGGAGATACTTTGCCTCTCTCGCTTGCTATCTCTCTGTCTCTCTGCGTCAATCCATCTATCTTTCTCCATCAGGGCAATACATTTTTAATGAGGTGGAGTGCTTTGTTATGCTACTTGATAAATAACCACACAAAAAATGCAAGCAAGGAAAAGCACAGTTGTTTGCTCTCTATAGTAGGCCTATAATAATACATGAATACATGCTCAGTTAGAATTTTGATTAATGTGACAAAACTGTGGTAACACTGTTGTACATATTAAACCATCATTATGAAAATGCACAGAACAAGGCCTTTCTACTTTCCACAGGCTCTGTGTCACTGATAAAATATCTCAAACATGTCACAGGTGAGTGAACATCATCCAGACACAAATGTGCTAAACATCTGGGGCTAATGAGCTAAAGCTAATGGAATGAAGGGTGTTTAGGGAGTAGCATTCAGCATGGGAGCTCAAGCCTCCTCTCTTTATTACAGGGACATAATAACATCATTAGAAAATTCTTTTTTCAGTTGGTTCAAATAATAAAAACTGGAGAACGTATATTTATATACATGTATGTGTGTGTGTGTTCTTGCTATGATCTATGTTTAATTTGATATGAGTTCTTTTATAAATAGAGATTTTTTTAATCAAGGAAGAGTAACCACACACACTTGTCTCTTAGACTATTTATTCATAACGGACGTTTCAGCAATAGCCTTCTTCGCCAGGGTTAAGTGAATAAGTGACATGCACTGAGATAAGTAGCCAAGGGCATTCTGGGTACCAGATGCAGCCAATTTCCTGGCCAGCACCTCTGTTTGGTTGTGCATTCCCTGAAGAGGAATGGCAGCTGAAGAGTGCCACATGTACAGGCTGCATGGGTATGGAGAGCCCTGTCTTTGGCCGGGTGACTCCAGAGCTCAGCAGCAGCGACGGCTCAAGCTGGATCCCAGAAACCGCGCCTGACACGGCCTCTATCGGACAAGGCGAGCCGAGAGCACGCCATGGAAACGCTGGCACGGAGAGCCACGCGCACAGAACTGGCAGCTCTCGTGACAGTTGTGCCGTTTGCTCTCTCTCTCTCTATCACGACAGGACCGCATTTGACCTCATTCTTTCCACTTAAGCTCACTCACATAGTGCTTTAAAAGATCTCGTTCAACAAATCGAGTCAAATTAAACCATGGCAATGCGGCTTTTTTCCTCTTTTTCTTTCCTTGCGTGACTTTCAATTAAAGATTGATATTTGTCTGGTGGACACACTCTATGTTCAGCCACAACATGCTCTTTCTAATGCCTTCTAATAGCTAAAGTAATTTCAGGTTAAGTGCTTTGTTCAAGGACACAGCTGTACAGCATTCACATGGGACACAGGTAATGCAATGATGATCTCCGTGCCAAAGCTCAAACTACACAACAGACACTCCGACACACACCACCTATGGAAGCTGTCCACCATAAGCTCTCCTTTACTGAGGAGTGGATTCCTATTCCTGTTTCTCGCTAGACAGTAGAGGTAATCAGGTATTGATGGCCAGGCCGTAATAATGAATGATGATGTGCTCGCTTGTAATGCTATCTGCTCCAGGATTCCATCCGGCGACTGCTGGTAATTAGGGTTGAGGGGGAGGGGGGTGTTTGTGGCCACACGGCCGGGGAGCAATTTATCAGGCCTCCTCACTTGAATCGAGGCTGACTTGATCCAGTCAAACATTGATTCAATTGAGCCAAATCCTCTGTGGTATCGTCAATACCAATGAGCTGGTGATAACCTCAGAGTCGGCGAGCTGATTTAAGGAAATGGACGTTTCATTGATTAATCAATTTATTTCTAACTGTCATGTCATCAGGGCTTTGCTGTAACAAACAGACACTGGTAAATAGCACCTCTTGGTAACAGGAATGGCTGTTAACCTGTTTTTTCTGGTTTGCATTTGCACTCGAGGGAGAGAGAGTAGTGCAGTCATGACAGTTATGGGAGACATGCATGTGCCACTCGTGTCTGTGTGCTTGTGTGTGTGTATATCATGTTCCTGGGCATATCTGTTCATATACATTACATATGTATGTGTGTTTTCACCATGTCTGGGTTTCGGTGTCTGCAGACGTGTGTGTGTGTGTCTCTGTTGTTGCATATATGGAGCTGAGGCATGCTTTTGTCCCCATAGGGGACGGGTGTGTAAGAGTGATGGCTCGTGTCTCTTGGCCTCCAGTAGAAACAGGCAGCGTGTGAGTGATGGTTTGTGCTGGGAGACAGGCCTGTGTTGGGAGCACTGGTGCGTGTAATGAACGCCCCCCACCCCACCCCCTTCAACTACTCCTCCGCCTCCCCTCTCCTCCCTCGTCTACCTCCTCTCACCACTGCGTTCCCTTAGCCCAGGTACCGCCTCTCACCGGAACAGCAGTATGTCCTCATAATGGGCAGTGCTTGCTGTTTGGAGGAAACTGTTCCATTTCTCGCATTCGGCACAGATCATCTGCCGAGGATCTTCCCACCTGAGATGTTTCTCTCACACACTCTAATTTAACACTTGCGAGATCCAGTTCACCTTGAGGAAATCTGTAATTGTCTTTCTTTCTTCCTTCCTTCCATCCTTCCTTCCAATCTTTCTTTCTCTCCATTGTTCTGTTTATTCCTCAACTCTCTCTCTTCTCTCTCTCTCTCTTTAGATGTGACCCTCTCCCCCTCTCTCTCTCTCTCTTCAGATGTGACCCTGTGACCAGTAACGTGGTGACCTTACCCTGACATTGCGAGTGCTGGCTAGTGTCAAGCCCAGCAGTGGTTTGGTTTAAGCCGCCGCAGATGGCCTCCAAATGGATGGGCTTCGGCCGTGGCATTTCATGATTGATACGTTCCCCACCGCTAATGCACGCCCCGCCATACAACCCACACATCCCTGTGTGTGTCAATACCTTACATAAGAGAAATGTATTCAAAAGAGCCAGGAAAAAAGAAAGAAAATCAGGACAACGGACATGGAAGAAAGAAACAAAACATCGCTTAAGAATGCGTTTATGGCGCAAGGTTTTCGTGGCGTCAGGGATAGCTGCCGCTCTGACAAGTTTGCGTGATGAATTGTGAGGAGGTTGTTATTACCCTACTGCGTGTGCGCGCGTTCCCTGCTCCCCTCCACCGCCTGCTTTGAATACAGCCCCGTCTCGGGCCAGAAGGTCCCACCATTCATCAGCCCCTGCTGCCTGCAACCCCAAAACCGCTGCATATGGGGAGGGCTGCTGAGCAGGAGAGCCGACATTGAGCTTTGGATCAAAGTGAAGTATTGCTTGTAAATATGATGCAGGATTATTGAGGATTAGGAAACAACAAAGCAAAAGCATCAAAGCAAAAAAAAAATACACAAGTTGAACACATTTTCGTAGGTGATGGAACAGACTCTGCGTGTGATAGGTTATGAGTCAGGAAGAGCAACTGTGGTGCAAATGTGAGCACGTTATGTAAGTCGTACATGATTCAGAGCTTCACACACACATTTGGATTCGTCAGACCTCGTGCAGCAGTTTCCGGCTCATTACGAAAAATCTCAGGTGAGGCAAACTATCCAGGAATGTGCCAGATTTGAATCCAAACACAATGTGTTTCTCTTGAGGGAATGAGCCACGAATGCAGGATAAGACAAACATCTGGAAAGTCTGCTGGTTTCCACAGTTACTACACTTTATCCTAAATGTCGCCATTATTGTCAATTAGTCCAACACGTGGCTTGCACTAGATGAATAATGGCGTCTGGTTATGTAAGCTTTATGGAGACCAGATCGCCGTCAGAGTGCGATGATGTGGTTGGCTGGGACAAGTGTGCTTTTTTGTTTCGCTCCCATAGGCTGTGGTGTTGTCACAATGCAATGCTATCTTCTTACAATGATAGTAATTGAGAACAGTGACATCCTCCTCTTTCTTGGAAATGTTTTGCTTGTCATTTTTGCAATTCTTTTTTCCCCGGTGTGTATCGTATAACTGAGGAGGGGGATGACGTGGTTTCAATAAGGGAATTGCTGTCATCACAGACTATTCGTGCAAGGGTTGTTTTCTTGCTGTGCTGTAATAGATGTATGGGAACAGAATGGAGTTGTGCAGCTTATGCAGCAAGTACTGTATGTTTTCATTTTTCTGTCGTGAGAATTCATCATGGTGTGTTTGTATACAGACTTGCATATTAATATATGTGTCCCTATGTGTGGGTCATTTCAGTACAATGCAAGAAAGAGAGAGAGAAAGACTCAAAAAGAGTGTGTGTGTGTGGCGTATGTGTGTGTGTGCGTGTGTGCGTGCGTATGTGTGTGTGTGCGCGCGTGTGTGCGTGCGTATGTGTGTGTGTGCGCGCGTGTGTGCGTGCGTATGTGTGTGCATGTGTGTGCATTTGTGTGTGTGTGCGTGTGTGAGAGAGAGAGAGTGAGGGGTGGCAGCTTGTCATTTTGGACACATACATACTTGTAGCCTACGTGTAAGCATACGCCCAATTTCCCTCCACACAGTGACAACGTTGGAATGCTCAGACAACAACAGAATTCTCTTGTCAATACACTTTCCCCTTCAGGACTCGACATAAAACACGTCCAGCCCTGTCTCTCAGATTGAACAGTAACTTTCATTTTTATTTATCAGGACTTTGTGAATCTTGGCAAGATCACAGGCATACAGTAATGGAACATTTCTATCCAATTTATGCAGCGTAATTAATGAGCTGGCCTCCAGCTCTGTTATTTCCACAACATTCCTGCCAGTAATATTCCATAGAACATCTTGCTCTGCAGCTACGTACCCCAGAGCATCAAAGTCTTGTGAAATCAAACATTCTGATTTCCAAAGCTGAATATCATTATTTATCTGATCCACCTAATTTGCTATTAATCTTCTTTTTCCCTTTTCAAAATGTATGCCAACAGCCCCAGTTAAATCCCAGGGCTGTGAAAGAAATCTCATTTGCAAACAAAACATTTATAAACAAGGTAAACATAGCTGTTTTGTATTTCTAACAATGCAGGGCAGCTTCAGAATTGAAAGCACAGGGGGAACAGCCACAAGAGGGTTGTCAAAGAATGTGCAAAAACATATAATGCTTTACATGTAGAGTTTCATCAGGACTATAAGGGGTGATGGGAGAGCCTGGTGGCAGAGAAAGAGAGAGAGGGAGAGAAAAAATGGAGACAGGCAAAGAGTGGAAGAGAGAAAGAAACCAAGAATAGACAGAAGAAAATGGAGAAAGAGAAAGGGACAGGGACAGAGTAGTTAAAGGAATCCGGAAGAGTGATGGACAGACAGGGAGAAAAAGAAGAGAGATGGAGAACAGAATAAAGAACAGAACATTAAGGCCTGGTTTCCTAGAAACAGACAGTATTATCCTTGGCTAAATGCTCTGGTTCAATGGAACTCTTCCTTGAAGTTTTCTTTTAGTATAGAGGACAAGGCGTCATCTATGTCTGGGAAATCTGGACATTAAAGAAAGAGACACAGACATAGACAGAGAGTGGCTGAAAGAGTAAGAAAGAGATGGATGGCTAGAGGGAACCGACAGATATGCAGAGAGAGAGGAAGAGAGAGAGAGAGAGGGTGACTGAACTGTGGTGGCTGAGATTCCATCAGCCATGCAGAAAGTCATGGCCTCCATTGTTCAGTGGAAGGTCAGAGGCAGCGGAGTGGGGGAGACGTGAAATGAGGTGACCCCGTCCGACACGGAGATAGCGGATAATGGACGAGGGAGAGGGTGCGGGCAGTGCGCGCCTCTGTGTTTTACTGCATCTCTTCCGCACTTATACCCCGCACCCCCCCCCCCCCCCACTCTCCTGATGGAGTGTTCACCGCTTCACAAGACACTTCAAAGGGGTTCACCTCGAGGACCGCTCTGCTAAGCAAATAACAAAGGGCAAAGAGATACCAGAGGCCCATGGATGTCTCCAGATCCCCACAATTGACTCTTTCTTTATCAGTGTAATGTATAGAGCACAGCACATGCAGCACTTTGAATGGGGCTTATTTTTCAAGATGTCTTTTGTGCTTCAAGCTGGCTTGCTGATAAGTCTGCCTTTTTTTTATCAGTTTTCAGAGGGAAGGGGAAAAATGGCTCAAACACTAATTTCTCAGTGATACTCTGCCGTATCCATGGTTACGGCCATGCAACATGAGGCGTGCATGCTTTTTTAAACCGTTGTGCATTCTGTCAAACTGGGAGCAAGATGCTGTGAAGCCAAGGGATGCGGATTTGTTGTGATGTAAGTGCAATGAATAAATATGTACTTGTGTCTCTAACATTTGCCACCTCTGTATGCATCACAGGCTTGTTTGTTGACTTCTCATTCTGGCCCAAATCAGACTCATTATTGCGTGTTGCATGCATTGTGTTGCATGTTAATTAAGACTGTAAAATGGCATCAGTGGGATGTTTCTGAGGGATGTGATGCACACAGACTGGACCCCATCGCTGTGTGTCCACAATTAAAGGGTTCAGCGTCCACTCTTGCGCAAAAGTTGAAAAGCAAATTAAGTTTTCTCTCTCTTCCACACTCTCTCTCTCTCGCTTTCTCTCTGTCAATCCCAGTCTCTCTTTTCCTCTCTCTTTCTCTCTCTAACACACACACACACACACACACACACACACACACACACACACACACACACACACACACACACACACACAAGAGTGCACATACACATACTCTCTCTTATTTGCTCATGCTGAAGTGAGCCCAGGCTGATTATTTTTGGACTTGGAGAGAAGGCGCAATGTAAAATGTTTTTTTTTTAAAGCGCAGCATGGCCCCAGAGCTGGAGCCTGGTCTTAATTAGAGAAGGCTGATGGGAGCCGGTGGAGAGACGGAGCTTTGGGAGGCAGAGATTTGCACGGGGATCAAAGGGGAGATGAGGGATGACAAATATCCAGAGGGACCAGAGTCTGCTGGAATTCAGCCGGTAGACCGTTTCTCCTCAGGGATGGAGGAGGGGAAGAGGGGTGGTGGTCTGTGTCCATCTCTCTCCATCTCTCTCTCATCTCTCACTTTCTCTCTCTCTCTCTCTCCCATCCCTGCACCCTGTCTCAGACTCTCTCTCTTCTCTCTGTCCCTCTCTTTCTCTCAGGGTTACTGTTCTCGCTGATATTTTGGGCCAAGTTTGAATGTGGCAAAATATGAAACAGGTGGGTGTTACCAACATAGTATGTTTTTTTTTTACGATGGAACCATAACTCTTGAATGAATCCAGTCCTGCTTTACAATGCCTCTTTCCTCCACCCAACCCCCCCCCCCCCCCCCCCCCCTCCCCTTCTGTCTTTGTCAAATGGGGCACATGTGGAGTAATCAGATCATCACAAGCATCTTCCGCAGAGGGTACAGGTTTCCCCCCCTTGCTAACACACCACATTATCCCTGAAGAAGAGGCCGGCAGACGCCAGATCGCCTGCTAATGCCTAAGTGGTGCTCTGGATTGACCACAAGCTCTTTGTAAATTAGCCAGTTTGACGAAGGGACGACAAAAGGGAATATAGTTACCAGGCTTTTCCTAATTCTAAACATGCAGTGTCCTCTGGCTTTGGGAAGAATTCCCAGCTCCTGCACAGTGGGGTTTTCAATGGTTTCCACGCTTCCTCTTTGGAAAGACTGTGCAGGTTTTCTATGCGTTTTGTTCAGTTATTTTTTGACTGCTCAGAAACAGCCAAACAATAGAAATAAATAATGAAATGGAGTAAAAGAAACAAAAATGAAAGGATTTGGCTGTAATGCAACGGGGGAAATCCTTCTTGGATTTAGCCTGACACACACAAATAGCAATTCTGGATGGAATTCAAATATTGAATTGAATGCTACGGTTCTTTTTCATACCTTGTCCTTGTCTACGTTGTGATGTATTGCTTAAGTGTAGAGGACAACAGGATATCTGACTGATGTGGAATAACCCCAACAGAATAAAGTCGATGAAGCGAAGCCTCAGCTGTTTCAAGGGATTCCTAGAATTTTAAATGTATGTTATGCTTTTTTGGCAGGACAGGAGAGTAGAGGGATGAACTAAGAAAAGACAGGACAAGAGACAGTTTTTTTTCTCAAGCTGAATTCTCAGACTGTTGTAACTGTGGATCCTCGGCATGTTTGTATGTATGTTGCTGACTTTGTTTAGGTTGAGAGTCAAAAGTTCATCTGACAGAGGAACATCTGAACATCTGGTGTCAGGAAAGGAGAAGAGGGACCTTTAGGATTAAGGCTCCCCAAAGCTGACGTGTAAAGTTTTGAATGAGGCAGATTTTTAGCATTTATTTGATGTACCCTAATGCAGAGATTGTGCTCTGGCAAGGAGCCAACCTGATGGCTTTAAAGCAAATTCCTTGCTGAGCCATTAAGGGGTAGAAGCTTGATAGCAGATACACCGTTCATAAGCCATGACTTGGTTTCCTCATAAGAAAGCACAAAAATAAAGCAAGAATGCCATAAAACATTTTGTCAAAACAAACCAATACTTAGATTACACCTTATTCTTAGTCACTATTTGGTAATGCACTCGTAAACCCTGTTTGGGCTCAGTAAAGGTAGTTTGGTGTAGAACTCTGATGTCTCTCCAGAGTCTCTTTACTACCATTGGCTTTGGTTGGGCTTAACATTTTGAGCTCCTTAAATGGCATGATTACCACAGCAAATGAGCGGTCTCACGAGGAGGATTAGGAAAAGAGTGGCCAGCCATCTCTATCGGAGTTGCCTCAGTGAAGCGCGCTGGCGAAGCGCGTCGAGCGAGTCTGTGGAGGAAGGAAACGTAATCTCCCAAGCAGGGCCCTACAGCTGCGTGTCTCATGTTGTTGCTGTTTCTCTCTCTCTCTCTCTTTTCTCTCTTTTTTCCCTTTCTCTATCTGGCCTCAGCTGGCACTGGAGTCTCTTTAACTCTGAGCCAAAAGGCTCCAGCCCCCCCCCCCTTAAAGTGTGCACTGATTTCATCTCTCCCCCCCCACTTTTTTTCAGAAAAAAAGAGAAAGAACAGAACAGAAAAGAAAGAAACACACCCAGAGAGCCAGACCGCAGCAGTGTTGCCTCACAAAACAACAAAACAATAAAGTGTTTACGAGCACATGGAACACTGTTGTAGCTATTTCTAATGCCATATCAAACCAGTGTGGACTCTGATCCAGTCACAGAGATGTCGCTGGGGTAGTGGGCTTTGTGGAAAGGGTGTTGTGCTATAGCCAGTTGTGGTATCCCCCAATACCCCAAATGGTTTGATGTTGCTTTCTTAATGTCTCAACAAACACTCACCAGATATTCCACATGGAGAGGGCTCGTAACTTAAACAATGAAACATAAAATCAACATGAATATAAATAAGTTACACAATGGAGACCTAAATTGCACCATTGGGTATTGCTCTACAGTGCCAGGATCTCATTATTTAAATCTCTCACAAATGAAATTTCAATTACCATTGCATTTTTTTATGCTCTTCACATCACCAGTAATTTTTCAACAAAACTGTCAAAAGGGGGAAGCTGCTTTTGCCACAAGCTGACACCCCGGCAAATGAAATAATTGAATTTTTCGGTAACCGAGTTTGTCAGGCTTGCAGCAAGCCAAGTGTGTTGACTTGGTTCTCCACATATCTAGCTCATCTCTTTTTATACTGAAAAAATGTAGTCTTGAGAAAATACACACTTCCCTTTTCTGTCCTGTCACTGAGACCACCTGGAAGTCCTCACTGAAATGAAACAGGCCCTCTCCAGGAAGAGGGGACATCTCACTCATGTCCCCCTTAAGCTTGTGTAGCAGTGTGAACTACATCACAGGCACCGACTGGCAGCTGGGCTTATGGGTAGTGAAGCCGTTAAGAGACTGCGGCTAAAGATCACTGCACTCAGCCAGAAACTGTGTCCATGTTTGTGTGTTGTTGTTGTTGTTGTTGTTGTTGTTGTTCAGCCCTGTGTGTGGTCCGGTAATGTTAGAGGAATAATGTGGGATGGCTCATTTTGGGGTTCTCCCCTGTGTCTCATGCTTCTGAGTTTGTTTTCGCGTCGTTCTCCATTAGTGTTCTCGTGTTGGTCTGCCTGCAGTTGTACACCGAGTTCTATGCAGAGTTCTATGAAAAAAGAACACATGCAGTCTATTTCGAATGTTTCTTTCAGTTCAAATTAATGTAGTTCAGTCGGAAGCCCTACTGGCCCTAATATCATATATAGACCATGCCGACACCCAGGGTATCTGCAATCCTATTATTTTACATTTTAAACAGATTTAATGCGTTCTCTCTTGCTTTGTGACCTTGTTTTTATTTATTATTATTTCACAACGTTGTTACCCGGGATGCTGGAATTTATTTTGTTTGGGATGTGCACAGGTCTGATAACCTCTCCAGAGTCCAGGTGTCAGCAGAGCAGCAACCAGCAGACATTACTCAAACAGGGCAGCCAGCTCTCTCTCTCTCTCTCTCTCTCTCTCTCTCTCTCTCCCACTCTCTCTCTCTCTCCCACTCTTTCTCTCTCTCTCTCTCTCTCTCTCTCTCCTCTGGGGTAATCATTCAAAGCGTTGCATGCAGCACCCTGTCTGGTAATTACAGTGGGTGATCTGTGTCTGCCTAATAAACAGCTTGTTGAAATTCCTCAAGGGCGGGCCATCCAGCAATGCCAGGGCCATACTGCTCTGTTGTCACTTTGTGTGCGTGTGTCTGTGTGTGTGCATGTGTCTGTGTCTGTGTCTGTGCGTGTGTGTGTGTGTGTGTGTATGTGTGTGTGTGAGACTGTCATTCTGTCATGGTCAACCTCACGGGGCACAATGTGCTTGTGTGTGTATTTGTGTGTGTGTGTGTGTGTGTGTCACCATGTGTGTACATGTGAGTTGTGCCCATATATCATGTCCTTATGAATTCCTTGACAGGGCATGAAAGAAGATAGGTGACTGTGTGTGTGTGTGTGTGTGTGTGTGTGTGTGTGTGGTGCTGATACTGATGCTCACACCAGGTCATCATGAGATGTTACTGTGTTGCAGGTTTCAAGACAGAGAGCTGAAAAAAATGTGATCTCAGGGAAAGCTTCCCTTGCTAACCTTGACAGTAGCCGGGGAGGATGTGGCCGTTCATCTTTGGTCCGTCGGCATCCTCCAGATTTATTGGCCTGTAGGTGTCATGGGCTGACAAGGTGCACATTCTTTCCCCCACATTATGGCCTGGATGATAGTCGTTAGAAAACGGTAAATAACCTTGAGGTTGTGTACTTTATTGAGTTATACATTTTGGTGAAATTTACAGTCCTCGGGGAACGCTCATGAAAAAGTGCACCTCTTCAGTGCCGGCTTAAGTGTGCTGAACATGGGGAAGGGTTTGGTTGGATGGATAGGTAGAATCTGACCTGAAAAACTCCTGCCTGTGCACTTCCCAGCGAAGAGGCACATTCATCTTATCTACTGTTTTGATCAATAAGCACTAAGCAAATTATCTCATCGGTTTGTGCTATTATTAGCATGGGCCGTAATGTCAATTATGAGCAACTGTCAGTGAACACAGCAGTGAGCAACAAGCAGCAACAAGACTGCCATGCATGAACTAAAGCACATTTTATAGCTTAAAGGAATTCTTATAACTATCTGTACATAAATGTAAGCACTGTGGCAGTAATGCAATATTTAGAAAATGTAGGCTACTCTTATACTCTTGATACTCAAGTACTTTTAAAAACAAGTACTTCTGTACTTTTACTTAAGTAGACATCTGACTGTTGTACTTTTACTTGTACTTGAGTAAAATTTAGCAAAGGGTATCTGTACTTTTACTTAAGTAATGAAGCTTTCAGTTCATGTGTGGTGAACTTTGCTGCTCATTTTCTTGTTGCCCATTAGTAAAATTAGGGCGTATTGTGTTGAGTATTATTACTAGCCACCATTCCTGCTACTTTAAGTCCTCTAAGTAATGAGCCTTTGATTACATTCTCAGAAGGCTATTCAAATGCACCATTATGGCCCAAGCTGTAGGAGGCTGATTTGGAATGCCTGATTTGGATCGCCATTCGCCGTTCAGATATGCACTCTGTTCTTCTCCCCTCGATCATTACGTTTTTTTTCTCATCATGATTTTTCTCGCTGTAGGGCACCTACTGTTTAAATGGTCTCCCTCCCCATTAAATTACCTGGTCGTCGTGGTAAATTGTCATCCACTTTTTATTCCATCAAATTCTATCCTCCGAAATCCTCAGAAGGAAGTACAGTTGCAAAGTTTGAAAGTAAAGTTTCCAACGCTGCGATGGCAGCAGACCCTTCTATGGCTGCATCAAGTACTTCTGCTCTTGTTGTTTTTCAAAACAACCTGACTGGACAGAAAAACAGTGGCTCTTGTGCACCTTGTAACCAAAAACAGCAATGTCTGATTTCACAGTATTCTACAAATCTTTAACACTGTCTGTCAGGGAGATGTAAAAGCCCCTGCAGTGTCTGAAAGTGTAATTGTCACTAATGACTCTGCTTGCAGTGTGTCATCCTGGACCAGGGAAGACATTTAGAAGAAAAATGAGCTCGCCCCAGCCCGCTCCAATTCAAGCCATCTCCGATAATGCATTTGGACGGCATGAACTGTGGGACAATTTGGTCCTCCAAGCGTAGTCAAGGTGAGAAAATGACTAATATTCATTTAAGGGGCGAAATATCACTCCAAGGTTAGCCGCCGGGAATTACGCAGTGATTGCTTCTCTATGCAAAGGTGGGAAAGGGGGGGGGGGGGGGGGCTAACTGGGTTCTACTCCTGAGCTCCATCAATACCCATCTCAAAAGCCCCCCCCCATCATTTTAATTAGCAATGCGCTGAGTCAGCAGCTGAGGTCCTCAGGCCTACAGTGTGGAGACTCCACTCATTTTTGGAAGTTGTGTAAATCAAGTCCATATTGACAGATTGTACCGAAGGCTTAAAGAGAGCCTGAGAAATCAATAGACCCCACAGCTGAGATCCGCTTCACTGAAGCGCTTCAGCCTGTCTTTGGCTGGGACTGCTGATTCATGTAGAGAGTACTAAAAAAAATGTTAAATGAAATAAAATAAAAAAAATAGAAACGACTTTACTTCATTTGCTGGACCCTCAATTAGATTTGGCAAAGACCAGGAGAGGAGTATCCTGGAGCATGGGAGGGCTGCTTGGTCTGCCTGGATTTAATCAATAGAGCCCCAAAGCCACAGTGGCTGGCTAAGTGTAGGAGATTTGTATCAGTTTTAGCATGTCCGCATGAAAAAAGCAGAAAGGGTATCCACTTTGAACACTCTCTGTCACGCCTGTCTGAAACGCACAACTCAGACATCGCAAGGCGAGCAGAACAAGAGGAGACGGAGGAAGCGGCGAAACTCAGACATCGCAAGGCGAGCAGAACAAGAGGAGATGGAGGAAGCGGCGAAACTCCAGCGAGCCGATAGGCAGCCTAGTTCAGACAGTGGGCCGGCGTTCTGTATCCTTTCCCCCTCAAGGGTCTCGTCCAACTCTGATTTTCTGCTTAATATCAGACGAAATATTTTTTTTTTCTTTTTTCAAGGGAACACACAAACCGACTGCAGCAAGCTGGTCTCCAGTCCACATCAGCGTTTAATTAACAGCTGTTAAAGCCGGGAAGCCACTTGGTGGAGTTTGGCTCTGGCTGTCGTTTTTTCACTTGCTCAATTGTCACTGGAGAGGGGGAGAGAGAGAGAGAGAGAGAGAGAGAGAGAGAGAGAGAGAGAGAGAAAGAAAGAACGTTCCATTGAGTGGTAAATGTGCCATGTTGGAAGGTTCAACATTTCCGAGAATATAAGAATAACACAGAAGTAAATCAGAGGGTAAATTACCAAGAGAAAATGGCCGCTCATTTCATGAAGTAATTAAATAAATATTTTCACTGTCGTCAGGGGTGCCAAACAGTTTTGCAGACTGTGACCAATGTGCCTTTTTTTTACTTGCACAGTCATTTTATTTGTGGCGAATGTGTAAGCAGTGTCAATCTCCCACTTACTGAAACACATTCACATCTGCTGATACTTGCAGCAGTGGTTGGGTGGCCAGTTACAGCATTTTGCTTACTGCAGTGTTTGTAATATAGGGTTGGGTTGCTGTTTCTGTTTGATAAAATGTATATTTCCTCTTCCTCTACCATTTCACAGAACACAGATAACACCAGCCCTTTTTTTATCAGCAATAGTGGACGTTTGTCTGAGCCACTGTTGTTTTTAGTGTGCAGATGAGATCCTCATCAGTTGTTGGTGTTTGGACTCGAGTCTTATCCCCAAATCAATAGTGTCCTCGTTTTATTTTCTCTCAACTACCTCTCTGAACAAGCTGTAAAGGCAGATAAAACACAGAGAGAGGGGGGAAGGGTGAAATGATGGGAGGAGAGAAGAGAGAGAGAGAGAGAGAGACTGAGAGAAGAGGAAGCAAAGGAAAGAGCAAAGATGTGAGGAGGAGAAAGTGAGAAAAGACACATGGAAGAAGGGATGGAGAGAATTGCAAAGAGAAGAGGAAAAGGGTGAACATCAGGGAGGGATGTACGGAGGGAAATAAAGGGAGCACGTCAAGTTCAGATCTTGGAATCCGTTTTATAGGCAGTCCACGGCCAGCCCGACAGTGCTGCTCGGTGAGTTCTGAGATAGTCAGAGATAGCGTGATCCACGGGCGTGGGTGGGAAGAGGGCGGGCGGGTGGGTGGGGGAGAGGAGACGCGCCTCGGCCAACAGAAACCCAATCCATCAGGGGGACGACGGCGACTTCACTGAAAAATGTGTTTTTAATAAACCCAGCAGGCCAGGGGGCCGAGTGGATGCTGGATACAATGGCACTGTTGCGCCGGTGTTTTCCAGCCACATGGCTTCGGCGGAATACGATAACGCATTCATCAAACGAGTCTCGCCCAGCGAAGTGCTGCTCAGGTCACTATAATCTCCATCACGTCTCCCGCAACCCTGCCCATGTAATTTTGGGCCACTCAAACAGGAACAGTTTTAGAGAATTAAATTAATGGGATACTAAATCTCCAGTGGTGTGTTCGAGCAAAAAAAAAAAAAGGGCTCACATCGGTGTTGGACGACCGCTGGTAATTTATGTATGTGCTAGAGTCTGAAGTGACGACGATTTTCCAAAAGGCATTATCACATTTGCACAGCGAGAAATTGTAATCTTTTAGCACTATGGGTTCTCACACCCCTATTAGCACGTGGAAATTGCAAAGATCTGTGCCAAGTGCACAGCATAGAGAGAAGGAGACACATGCATAGATTCTCTCTAGACGATCTGGATGAGGCCGCAAGCTACTTTGGGTGATTGCATGAAAGCATGCAGTAATGTTTTCAGTATACAGTATATTATATATATGTGGTATATGGCATGTGATTAAAGCACAGCAAGAACTCAGCGGAGAGTGTCACGCTTAAATTTACATTCATTTATGTGTGTTCATTAAACAGGTTGTGCTTCTGAGGACATGACTCATGTGATGTGAGGTTCAGAACAGAAATGTTAGACATTTATTTTATAAACCTCAATTTAGTTCAGATTATGTTACCCTTTCAACCTTGAAAAACAAGCCAAGGTGTGGGAATTTTGAAGATAAGGAAAGACTTTGAAGATGTTGATGTGAGATTATAGGCGGGGGGGAAAAAACTGTCTTGTGAAATACACAGGAAGTCAAAAGATCAAATATGTGCCATTGGGAAGTGGTGTGTGACATGAGGAGGTATGGTACACTCTGATGAACAGTCAAACATACAGTATGTTTATACACAAGTTGGAGAGGTTTCAAAGGAGGAAGTACACAGTGTTTATAGAAAAAACAGGGCATTTCAGATATATGGCTTTTTTCAAAGACAAACATATTTGTATATCATCTTGTGTATATCCTTTTGTGTATATATCATATATATCTTTATATTTATTATGAAGTATGTACAGCTGCCTTTTTTTGTGTTGTAAAGTGAGTGAATGTAAAAATATTTGTCATGATCCTTACCGTCTCTCGTTTTCTATCTCTCACGGACAAACACAAACACACACACTCATGTACACACACACACATACACACACACACACACACACACACACGCATGCACATGCACACATGTACATGTGTGATTTCATGTATGCAATAGTTCAGACAGATAAGATTATGAGAAACTTCTAGAAGCTAGCTCAGGGTTTGGCTTCCAACCTGAGCGTGACCAGAGGAAGATAAGTGAAACTCAAACTCACATTCTTCTCCGACATGTATGACAGAGTTTCTCAAATCCTCCCTTTCGGCACAGCGGCTTGATGATGCGAAACACATGGTAGGGAAATTGTGGGAACTGCTAGGTTTTGGCCCCGAATGGGCATTGGGAGGAGGAGGGCGCGTTTGGGGGTGGAGTTGTGTGTGTGTGTGTCTGTGTGTGTATGTGTGTGTGTGTGTGTGTGTGTGTGTATGTGTCTGTGTGTGTATGTGTGTGAGTGTGTGTGTGTGTGTGTGTGTGTAGGAAGTGTTTGGTGTTGTACAGTCCTCCCCTAATAGCTCACATTCATCATTACCGATAATTGTTTTCACAGTTAAATAGGTAGGTAGATAGATAGACAAACCAGCCGACAAACAGAGATAGATAACTCGACAGATAGATAGAGAGAGAGAGCGAGAGAGAGAGCGAGAGAAAGACAGATAAAAAGCAGTGAGCAGTGACAGTGACCTCAGGGCAAGCATCGCTTTCCCCTCATTGTCCTGCCTGATGGCATCCTTCTCATCCTGGGGGCTGGTGTACTGGCCGCTTAAAGCTTTTCTTTTGCACACGCTGGCAGTCCCACTGCACCGCGCGGAAGCCATTCATATGCGCAGGCAGGGCACGCCTCGCCTCATCCACACATGGAGGAATATGTTTTTGATAGAATGATGTCTGGACTGGAATGACAAACAGGTACACTCCATTAGAGAACAAGAACTCCAATTACATGCCTGAAGGGCACTCGGAAAAGATTGAATTTGAACTTATTTAATTTGTTTATCTTTTTTCCTCTCCTTCTCCATTCATTTATTATTTGTTGGGTCTCTTTTTCATTCTTTTTTTTTTGCTTTCTTTGTGTCTGCTGTGGTTAGGATGTAGCTACCGTGGCTAACCTTGCCTTGCACTGGGGCTTGGGTGAATCAGGGAAGAGATGGTGCGTGGAATATTTTCCTGTTGGATCACGGTCATGTTTGTGCTGTCTGTTTCGCTGCATGTTTTATGATTGGACTCAACAGCGGGATCAAAGAAGGGAAAAAAGCCATCACAATCCTCCCATATTCTTCTTTCATTTCTTATTTTCTTTCTCTCTTCCTGTGTTTTCTCTCTCTCTCTCTCTTTTTCTCTTCATTCCTGTTCCTCAGGCACAGATAGCAGTTTGGAGGCATTTCACATGAAATAACCAAACACTCTCACACACACACACATGCCTGAAGCCGCACACACACAGACAGATAGAGAAAGACCCATTGCTAGCCTGTTGATCAGATAGCACCATAACTAATGAAAAGCGTCATGGAAGTGACAGCAAGATTAATGAAGTTTCCCGGGCTGCACTTGCATGTGGCGCAGCGTGCCTCTCCTCAGGGCCCGGCTCCTGTTAAACGCTATTCATGGTGACAAATAATGCACTCTCCCGGCACTGACACCGCCGAGTCAAGGTTAAAAAACACATTTGCCAGCCCGGGCCCTCTGTAGAGGAGAGCCAGCTGGGCTTCAGGAGACTGAGAGAGAGAGAGAGAGAGAGCGAAGGAAAGATGAAGAGAGAGAGAGAGAGAGAGAGAAGGAAAGATGAAGAGAGGGAGAGAGAGAGAGAGCGAAGGAAGAGAGAGAGAGAGAGGGAGGGAGAGAGGGAGGCTGGTGGTTTTAGATACAGAGTAAACGTACTTACTCTGTGCTAGCCTGGGGAGTGACGCGACCCAGGAAGAAGATGGGGGGAATTCTGGGATTAATTGAAAACATCTGTGCGATGTAAAATGTCTGCCATTTGAATAGCCTTGGGTGGGAAGGAGAAAGAGAGAGAGAAAAATAGAAAGACAGAGACATAGAGAGCTCAATGATTTTAGGAGGGGGGGTTCTTCTTTTTTCAGTTGGGGTCTTTTTTTGAAATTCAAACTGGAGGCGACTGTTCTGATCCATCCCAAATATGTCGCCGCCTGAGCAGCCATGTGCTCTGCTGACGTCATTCAGCAGATGCGCTCAGGTTTTTTCTCTTCTCCTGGATTTCTTTTTTTTCTCTTTTTTTCGGGGTCCTGATGTCTAAGCTTCTCATTTGTAGTCAATAGGTGTGGTGTGGCTCTGTAACGGTCAATGCCGTCTGACCTTCAGCTGGCATTACAGTGAACCAATCAAAGTGGATCTGGGAGAGAGTGGTACATACCGGGGTGGAGGTCAAGAGTATGCACACACAGTCAGCAGCCCGTCACACACACACACACACACACACACACACACAAAACACACACACACACACACACACACACACACACACTCACATACATCATAAATACGCAAGGCTTTAAGGTGGTACAAGAGGTTGTGTTGTACTCTGCCTCTGCACTTAAAGGCAGAGAGAATAAGTGAGTGAGAGAGAAAGTGAAAGAGAGAGAGTGAGTGAGAGAGAGAGAGAGAGAAGTAAGAAGAGAGAGAGAGAGCGAGAGGGAAGCCCGGTGTAACAGTCAGACAATACAAATGAGCAGCACAGCACTTGCGCGCCGAGCGGCTCTCTCACCGGAGCCTCTGATCGCACCACGGCTACACAGCAACGAGAGCCCCGCTCGAGGAGGAGTCAGATTACAGCTGGAGAGAACTCACCCCACGGAGCCAGCGGCTTAGGAGAGGAGGAGGAGGAGGAGGAGGAAGAGGAGGAGGAGGAGGAGGAGGAGTGGGGGGAGTGGAGAGATACAGTGGTGCATGTGTTGGAGAAGTGCTCTCTCACTGAGGCCAGCACCGCACTCAGTGAAGAAGTGAGAGGTAGAACAGAAAGAGGAAGAGTCGATATGTAGGAGGGGAGAAAGACAAATTACTGACAGTAAACAGAGAACAGAGAGAGAGAGAGAGAGAGAGAGCAGTCACACACTGAAAAATAAGAGGGAGTGAGAGAGGGAGGGGGAGAATAAGCTCCATCAGTGCTGAGACAGTCCGCGTGGTGACACAGCCACACACAGACAGACAGACAGGGAGGGAGAGAGAGAGAGAGACCCTCTCTGTCTTTCACACACGCGCACACACACGCACACACACACACACATACGCAGACAGACTCGCATGGACACGCTGACAGCGGCAGCACGCAGAGGAGCTGAAGTTCTGAGAGCGTGATGAGCTATGGAGAGCATGTATCTGGGTGAGTGTGCAACTCGTGCTTTATCTGTGTGTGTGTGTGTGTGTGTGTATGTTGGGGTCTGAATGTCGGGGCAGGGGTACATGTAACCCAAAAGCTTCTCTGTGCTACAGTACAGGGAGTGGGGTGTGTGTTTCAAAGGCTGTGTGTGTGTGTGTGTGGGGGGGGGGACCACTGTGTTCAATCCATCCCAGCGGAGACAAGTAAAACAGAGCAGACCCACGTGTTGTCTTTTGAAAGTCTGGGGTTTGGGTTTCATCGCTGCTTGTTTTATAGACTCTCTGGAGTGTTTATGAGGGAGAGAACCCAAACAAGGGCCGGCAGAGCCGGACACAAGAAGGTCCAGGGGCTGAACACAGGCGCTCGGTCTGTTGCTCAAGACTTCCTTTAGTTAAAGAGAGATAACGCTGTGTGTGTGTGTGTGTATGTGTGTGTGTGTGTGTGTGTGTGTGTGTGTGTGTGTGTGTGTGTGTGTGTGTGTTAGTATGTAAGAATGTTGATGCAGCAGAAAAAAATCAAGAGCTGTATAAAAATGGAAAATCACATTTGTTTGTCAGAGGTGTCACAAAATGAAAGGTTGTAATTTTTCTCTTAGATGCTCAGAGATGTCAGTGGTGTGTGTGTGTGTGTGTGTGAGTGTGTGTGTGTGTGTGTGTGTGTGTGTGTGTGTGTATGAGGGTGGGGTAGGGGAATTTTGAGGATAGTCCATGGCTTTAATGAGAGTGAGCCTGACCATGACAGCTTGTGGGAATTGTTGAGTTGCTGTCCGTATCCTGTGTGGGTAAATGTCGAAGGAGATAAGCTGACAGCTAAGTGTCACGTCACTAAAGACAGGTCACAAATGGGCTATGACAGGCACCTGATCTGTAATGCATTGAGTGATGGACTGACTGACTGAAAACAAAATCTTGCACCTCTGAAGTGAGTCCCTGATCACCTTCAGGATTTCCTGCAACAGAAGTGGATACCTGATCATATGCCCAATTTCCTTACTTGCTATTTTTTAAAACCCTCCTTTGCCCAATGGCGCTGTGAAAACCAAAAAAAATCTAATCTCACAAAATCGATTTTCTTCCTTTTAATTACTTTGAAAAATACACCTGACATTTCTGCAGGCGGCGTTTGGCAAACGGAGCAAAAGATTTTCTCCAGGGCAGGACATCGAGAAACATCCGCGCCGAGAAACGTGAGGCACTCGGGTTACGCAAGCGCCTCTTACACGCCAGTCACTTGCTTCTCCGAAGTAACGGTTGAGAGGATCCTGCGAACGGTTCCAGGGATTGGATATGCCGGTTTCGACTGTCTTCTACGCTGTAATGACACATGACTAATGGTTGGGGTATTAGCCGCTCCGAGTGTGTCGTGGTTGTGGTTTTGAGCAGGTTGTCCAATGGTCGCCCAACACGGCTGTTTTGGTTAACCTCAGATTGTGGAGTAGTGTGGGAAAATGATTGTTGGATAGTGGCGCTCGGCAGCTGTGCAGACCAGTGGCGTACTCCACCACGAGAGAGTCACGTGACATGAAAACAACCTCAAACAAATTGACGAGTGGCAGTGTTTCAATTTCAGAAACGCATTCATGTCCACGACCAGAATATGACGTTGAATGTGAACCATGTCTTTCATTTGTGCTCAGTTTCAACTGCAACTCAGTGAAGGACGAGGGAGAACTGGAGAAGTTTCTCATGTATCTAATGGTTTTCTCATGCGTATAATGGACTTGGGTCAGAACATCCTGTGGCCCAGTCAGTGCTTTGCACTATCATCAAGTTCTATAGAAGCAGAAATCTATCAGAACATTCTGGTTTTACACTCTAGTTTTACAATATAGAAACACTCACAAGGTGTGTGTGTGTGTGTGTGTGTGTGTGTGTGTGTTTATGTGTGTGTGTGTGTGTGTGTGTGTGTGTGTGCGTGCGTGTGCGTGTGCATATTGCTTTACATTTAATAGCTGACTTCTGAGACATCAGCATATTTAAGATGTCACAATTTTATCTGGCAAGATTGTATATTTTCTCTCACAGAGATAGTTGGGTGAGAC
>NW_027468587.1:30630750-30658250 GCF_046254945.1 Alosa pseudoharengus
CTCTCCCCATGGCCGGCCCTCCAAGGTTGGGCAAGGTGTTGCACATGTCAGCTTATTAGTGCCTTAACAAGCCAACGGTGCTCACTCGCCGTCCAAGTCGATATTTATGTGCTGGCCGCGTGCATGCGCTGTAAACCTTTTATGATTGAAGTTCATGAGGAGGTGAGTCGTGGAAAAAAAAGAGCAGCAGCCAAAAGTCTCTGGTGTGATGGCCCATTGCAGCTGCACCACACAGTATTGAATTGCATGTGAATTGAATTGCATCTCTCTGTGTGTGTGTGTGTGTGTGTGTGTGTGTGTGTGTGTGTGTGTGTGTGTGTGTGTGTGTGTGTGTGTGTGTGTGTGTGTCTGTCTGTCTGGGCTGGGCTAGGAGTCCATTGTCCGCTGCTCGGTACACTCCCTCCCCGAGCCCTCCAACAATGCTGTCACTCACTCGTGTTTTGGCTGCGTCTCGAACGCTGTTTTTCTGACAACCGCAGAGACGTAATTCACACATCAGGGAGGGCTTGAAGAGTGAGGCCTGAGGGGTTGAGTGGATTGGGGGGGGGGGGGGGTTGTAGAAGGGGAACTGATTTGGAGGGGCGGGGGGGGGGGGTTGTAGAAGGGGAACTGATTTGGAGGGGGGGGGGGGGGTGAAGGAAATGGAGCTTAAACATGCCTCCTCTTGAACATGCAGGCATGTGGCATTCCAAGGCATGGGTGTAACAGTGCAGTGCCTTCTCCGTCTCACCCTCCCCATTCTTTTTACACGACTCCTTCCCACTTTATTTACCCTCCCATCGCCCGGGGATCGGAGCAGCAGAGCCATTGTGCGTTTTATTTGTCTCTGGAGTGGCTGTTTTGATACAAGGCATGCTGCTTTTAAGCCCCATGCTGGCATCGATTTTCTCCCCCCTTTTTCTGCGCACTTGGACGGCCAGTTGTCCTATGGTTCCCATTAACGGCTTTCTATAACTTGCGGTGTTTTGGAAGTATGTGGCCCGTGCGCCCATTGACTGATGCTGGTGTTGAAACGGCTCTGCTGTTTTTAATTCAGGCCATGTAACTGCATCCCCCCCCCCCCCCACACACACACACACACACACACAACTCTTCTCTCTCTTACTTTACAGGCTCTTACTCATGCGATAATAAAACCAAGTAAAGCTATTTACTTTTGTTTCTCCCAGCGGTTTTTGCGTCTCTCCTGCTCTCTCTTCCGCTCTGGCTCTCCAGTGTGCTCTAGTTCCACGGCATTCATTCAGCCTGTGTAATTATCAAGTCCTCCCCTGACGTTAATGACTGCGTTAGAGAGAAAAAAAAGGGGGGCTGACTCACGTAACGCTAAGAAGATGAAAGGCTTGACTTTTTACTCTTATTTAGAATAAAATGCTTGTTTCCTTGCTTGTTGTTGTTGTTGTTTTTTTTTCATTGGAGTGCAACTGACTCTTTCGTACAACAGACATCAAAACAAAGCATTGTGTTAGTTCAAGCTGCATGTACAGTAGTCAGACGCTCCATGGGAGGGGGGCAATTATTAGCAATTCTTGCAGATAATCACAAGTTATTGAAAAGACCATGACAAAAGGATGAGAAGAACGTCTGTCAGCTCTCTTATCTCCTGTCCATTTGACAGTTCAGTCTGTGAGCCATTGTGCTCGTGCCTTCCTCACACCCACAAGAGAAATCTTCTTGCAAATGTATGTGGCGCCTGTTTGAAGCAGTCATGGCTGTTGAGTTTTCATACCCGTGTGCATGCACATTTCAGGGGTTAGCTGGTGTTGAAAACCTACACTTAGAGAAGCACTGTGATTTAATGGAAGCACTTCAGTGCTGATTAGCATACTTGTGAAAAAGTGCAATGTTTTACAAAAAAGAGTACCCATGGACTCATGTTAATAAGCGAGCCTTTGCAAGGTTTATCATTGGCTACATGGTCCAAACAATTATGTGGATTCTTTAAAAAAAATTATTTACCTTAACTGTGAATGAGGTAGTATCAAACCATATTTTTAGGTACGATGTGCCGATGTGCTTAATTAATTGACTCATTATAATATAAGGGTTTTATACCAATGCATTTCTTATTGAGGTAGATCTTACAGGTTGCTAACCCCAAACGTAAGACACAGCTCTATACTGTTTTTTGTACCTGTTATAACATGTACCTCCGTAAGTACATTGTACTAATCAAGTAATTAAGTGTTAAGTGCATAACACACACACACACACACACACACACACAGACACACACACACACACACACACACACACACACACACACACACACACACACACACACACACACACACACAGCACAGTAACGCTTGATGGGGCCACCAGCTCTTTCTTATTCTGTTTGTCTGTTCTTTTGTCATTATGATGTGCTGTGTTTTCTACTTGAGACTCGCTGATGGTCATGGTCATCATAATGCATATTGGATGCATTCACAGAGCATGATGCCGCACAGTAAATCATTTATGAGTATTAGACCGCGTGTATTGAGCATTAGAGACCAAATGCTTAATACACTCTGCATAATGCTTTTCGGTGCAGGACATTAATGGCAATAAATGGCAATAAGCATATGCTTAATAAAGCATTATGTTATGTCTAGCTAACAAGGCATTATTTATCTTGCTAGGCATTATGCATTTATGATATTATAAATGAACACAGTGAGAAGTGTGTATTCACAGAAATACACCTTCCTCTTTGTTATTCATAAGAGATTACATAAAATATTTTCATTTTAAGTATGTCCAGTACTTCCAGTGTGGTCTGAATTTCTGCCTTACTCCAGCATGTTTCTGTGTTTGTTTGTCTGTCTGTGTTTGTATGTTTGTGTGTGTGTGTGTGTGTGTGTGTGTGTGTGTGCTTCTGTGTGGCTAATGCAGGTAACACATGTCAGGGCACCCTTCTGCCCACTCTGATGCGGCCGCCCCTCCCTGCTGCCATGCAGCCTGCCCTGGGCATTAAGCAGTTCCTGCCCTTCTCCCTCGAACCCACGTCAGGGGTCAGTCTCTTCCCCAGCTTCAGTGCGGTAAGTGCATTCTACCCACACTAACACCCACACACCCACACACACACCCACACACACACCCACACACACACACACTTACACACACTCACACTGACCTACGCAGAGGTACACCGCAGAATTGCAAATGTATTCCAGGCCAGACAGGGGGAACATAAAGATTAGTCTCAAATGACTGGAAATGGCTTTATGTTCACAAGAGAATTAAACCAGCCCACTAATGTGATAGATCCCCAGCAAGCAGGATCCCAACGCCTCTCATTGAAGACAGTGTTGATAAAGATTGCTAAGGCTATGTTTGATGGTTAAATAACCCGCTAGGGTAATATGACACAGCAGAAAGTAACATGCAATTGTATGCAGGGTGTTGTGTGACTAAGGGCAGCTGTAGGAAGAGGAGTTCGAGTGAGTGGGGAAGGTTGTTGTGTTTTAGTGCAGCTCAAAATTCTCTGAGCTGCGTTTTGTCAGGGCTGTCAATTCTAAGCTCAGGGGGTCCTCTTTCAGGGAGCCAATAAAACTGAGTTGTATATCTGGGTGACGATTTAGTTGTTTTGAGCAAAAAGTCATCCGCTGGATTCACCCAAGAGCTCAAAACGCGAGGATGTGTTGGAGGATGCAGACACGCCACTTTGTCCACTGAAGTAAACACTTCCATGCTGTTGTTACACGGACCACGCTTTGGTCCTTAGCGTCTCTGTCAAATTCCCACCACCACTCACCAATCATATCATTGCTTTCACCGCGCCGTTGCGCCGCACAGATGTTTCTCGGCTTGTGCAGCGTAAGTCGAGGGAGCTGCGGTATCACAGCAGTGCTGAAACACTGAGACACTTACGTGCTCAGAGGGACAGATGTTCCAGAGAAAGCCGATACAGTACACTGCAATACTGCGCGCCGGTTTGTTTGATTTTTAAAACAATGCTCAAAAGCGAAAGATTGTTGATGTTTTGACCTCAGCAGCCAGTTAAATACACCCATTCTTCAGGGCTACTGAACCAACACTGTTGATAGGTTGGAGCAGTGTATTTCACCACTTTGCCTGTTTTCTTTTTTAGAGTGCCAGGATTGCTTAAATATTAGATTTACAATATTGTTGGGCTTTCATGCCTTTATTGTGACAGGGCAGTGAAGAGGGAAGTGAGTTGGAGAGAGAGATATGGTGGGGTCAGGAAATGACCCGGGTATGACTCGAATGCTGGTCCCCGTCATCACTTGGATTCACAATGTAAGATGTTTCTGAGTTTTGATGTTTTTGTGTGCATATACACAAAGAATGTATAGGTAGAGGACTCACTGAAATGAACTAAAAGTGTACTAAATCTAACTAAAAGTGTACTAAATCTAAATATATCGGATTGAATGTTATCTTTCAATGGAATGAGCAGCACCAGTAACGGCTGTTGTTTTGCTGTTGGTCTGCAGGTGTGTGAGAGGGGTTGTGGCCCATGTGTGTCGGAGTGGGAGGTTACCAGTGTGTGGATGACTGAGTGCATGGAAAGAGCCTCCACTGAGGTCGAGGTGAAGAGAGGGCAAGGGTTGTTTACGGGACAGGGGTCAAGGTTCACTGGCTCTTTTCACGGTTTGCAGTCACACACTGGCCAGCGCACTGAGCCTTAGCCACATCTCCTAAATTATCCTCTTCTCCTCCAAACCCGTTACGAGTTCACGCATGACCCCATGACCTGACCATGATCAGAGCCCTCTGTTTGTTTGTTTTTTCGGGTTGTGCCTCTTGTTTTCGTTCCGTCCACACAAGGCTTTCATGTGGCAAACCCCGGTGTTGACAACCTCATCGTTTTCAGCTTGCATAATCGCTCATCAAGCTTTTTTGAGAGAGAGAAAAAACGTGCAAATCCAGTGGAGAAGAAAAACGCCACAGCTGTGAGGAAAGTTCTTGTAAAAAAGTCTGAAGTGCGTTTTCTAGCCCTCTGCTCCGCTCTGACTCTAATCTGTATTTTACAGACTTTTCCTCACATAATGAGTCATGAGCTGGGAGGGCTCCAACACATGGGAAGCTGATACTGGATTAGTATGCCATAATCTCTCTGCACTGCCCAACCAATCTCTCTCTCTCTCTCTCTCTCTCTCTCTCTCTCTTCATCTCTCTAGCTTTCATTTTCCCTCTTTCTCCCCTATCTCTCTTTCTCTCTCTCACTCTATTTCTCTTTTTATTTCTTATTCTGTCTCTCTTTTCCTCTCTCTAGCTCTCATTTTGTCTCAATCCACCCCAATCCCCTCTGCACCCCCCCCCCCCTCTCTGTTCCTCTCTCTCTCTCTCTCTCTCTCTCTTTCCTCTCTGTTCCTCTGTATCTCTGAATCCCTCACTGTCTCCCAGCCCCCCCCCTTTCTCTCTCTCTCTCTTTCTTCTAGGATTGCCTGTCTTTCAGCAACTGCCCCGCTCTCTTCAAAGTTGAACACTGAATGACTCTGTAAATGCGCTCACGCTCAAGTGCCATTATTTCACTCTTCAGATGGCTGCCTGCCTGCCTGCCTGCCTGTCTGCCACATGGCTGGGATGCTATGTGCTGTGTGTCTGATAACAGCATCTTTGGTTCGTGGAGTCACTGCTAGTAGTGCCATTTGCAGATGGTTGATTTGTTTGTGTGCGTGAGAAAGAGAGAGAGGTGTGGGGTGGGGGGGTTCAGTTGTGGATGTTCAAGAGTAGACGTTGAGGGTTTTTTTCTGTGTGTTCTACAGTATGTTTAGGTGTTGTGGGTGTTTTTCTATGTGTTAATGCAGTATTCTGTGTCTCACCATCACTGTGTGTGTGTATGAGTGAGTGAGAGAGAGAGTGAGAGAGAAAGAGAGAGAGAGAGAGAGAGAGCATATACAGGGAGGAAACAGTGAGGTCAGGCCATAATGCTTTGCCTCAAAGGTGTGCTAAACATTTACCGACTCGAAAACATAAAACTAAGGAGTCTTATGCATTATGGCAACATTATTTTTTCCACCTCCGTGATTAAATTTACAGCACTAGCGTGATTTTTTCCGAATGGGCCACGTAGGCGGCAGACCCACTGACATGAGGGGGATGCACGCTTGCACACACACACACACACACACACACACACACACACACACATTATCTTTTCTGTCATTACCTGAATAACTTTTAAATTGACGAAAGCCTGTGCACTCCAGTCAGTGGTTTTGTGTGGTTAAGCATGCAATAACTAGCTTTGTGAGGCTCTGTGGGATGAATTTAGCTAGAATGTAGCTCGGCTCGTTTGACAAAGAAAAGGGGGCGAGCAGTGAAGGCGACAGCGTCGGTGCTCACAGGATGTGACAATCAGATTGGCCAAGGAGGAAGCAGAAAGGCTGATGTGGTGCAGAGGTGAGAAGAAAGAGAGGGAGAGAGAACTTGCGATTAGCAACACCACCAAGTCACTATGTGGGTGGCGGCAGGTAGATTTGCAACAGACAGGCAGAGAAAGTGAGAAAGAAAAAAAAAGAGGCAAGAAGAGGAGAGGGCCGAGTGTGAGAGAGAGAGGGAGAGAGAAAGGGAGAGAGAGGAAGAGAGAAAGGGGTGGAGAGGGAGAGAGAGAGAAAGGAAGAGAGAGAGAGAGAGAGAGAGAGAGAGAGAGAGAGAGAGAGAGAGAGAGGTGAGCTTGGGCTGGTGACACTGCGCATCAGACAGAGCCCAATGAACGACTGAAGCAGTTTTCAGTTAAGGCTTTTCACTGGAGCTGAAATGCCATTTATCTTGCCCAAAGCCTACATTTGTCTTTGAGAAACAATACAAACTCTATTTCCTCTGTAGAGCAATCAGCATTGTGAGCTATCGATTTCTCCTCGTGCGGCTCGGCGGGAAAATTGCTTTGGAGTGGAGGACGGAGACAGACACATGGGGCCCTGCCGTCCACACTCCCTCAAGCACCCCACCGCGTGCAACCCCCCCCCCCACCCCCACCCCCACCCCCGAGTCTCCCAGCAGCTGTAATGGACATTTGCCTCAAAAGGTTTGGGCGGAAATAAGTCTAACGCTTCACTTCATACACAAGTATGATATATACATTTGTGCTGTTCTTTCATTCGTTTGCTTGCTTGCGTGCGTCTTTGCTTTCCAAGTTGACTTGGTTGGCGGAGCAAAGCACTATTTAGGAATAGAGTGTGAGGGTTTGATGCCCAGTGGGAGTGTGCATACGGAGATAATGTATGCGTTATCGGCTTGGCTAAGCTGCTTTAAATGCAGGCGCATGCTAAGTGTAAATTTCTCTATGAGAAATGTGGCAGCCTTGGTGGAATGCGTGTCTTTATGCAAATCTAATGGCTGATGGTGAGAGCCGCTGTTGAATTTTGCATTTTTAGGCTGTAAGCCCTCATTATAGTGTGAGCCTTATAATATGAATAGACTGCAGCAGAGCTCATAATTGACTGGGAAATTAAAAAAAGCCAACTGTTTTAAAAGACAAAGAATCAGGGTTAACATGGGCTTTAGAATTAAGATGGAGCATCGGTGCAGGATGAAAATGGTTCTGAATAACCGACGACTGCTGGAATAGAACGTCTGCCAATTTCTTAACTAACGGACGGCAGGATCGGAGCCACGGAGGATTTTTGCCACCCCCCCCCCCCTGCCTGTCTCCTCTCTGCCTTTGCTCACTGGCCCAATGATGTTTTATTAGCTGGAGATTTGCCAGCAGCCTTTCTCTTTTGGTATGCACAGATAATACTTGGGAGCTTAAACTGATTTTTATGGGGATGTTTTTGTGCCAGTAAGTCTGTGCAACAGGACGTTGATAAGCATTTTTACTGCTCTGCTTAATTAAAAACAGCAAAATTCTGCAGATGTAAAATTACTAGTAAAATAGAGACATTGGACCTGAGATAGTTGGTGTATTATTTTCTGTTTAGGAATGTTTCTTTTCCAAAAGAAAATAGAAATGTGGCAGGCAGCCTTTCCCTCTACTAGCTTAAGCGCCATCAATAATATTGTTTTCCACTGAAAACAGTTGTTAATAATACAAAAGGTTCTCCGCCACTGATGGCCTTGCGATGATTATGACATTATTCAGTGTCAGCATATGGAATGCGATTTCCGATAAATCACTTTTAGCAGATTACACCCACATACACTCACATTGATGCCAGTCGTGGTTTTGACCTTGGGAAATACAGAGCCTTGGATCGGAATTTCATTCAACGCAGGGGGGTGGCTTGGAACAGATTGATCATAATCTTACTGACAAAACGTATAAAGCGCACTGAAAAGGCCCCTGCCAATGGCTTATGTGAACGCACTATGTGTAACCCAACTCTCTGGGACGCCAGTGGCTGACGGGCGGTGTTGACGGATGTATGGCCTGGCACTCCGTCTGCCAGGAGACAGCTGGCTCTTTGCACCTGCACCATCTTTTCCTCTGTCTCCCCCCATCTCTCTCTCTCTCTCTCTCTCTCTCTCTCTCTCTCTCTGTCTCTCTGTGGAGACCTGCGCTCCTCTAATGAAAAGCATGTTTGCCGCTGCAGAAGGAGGGGTAGAGAGAGAGAGAGAGAGAGAGATAGAGAGAGAGTTGGTCTACCCCCAAAGGTACAGGAGATTAGCTGGCTGGGCGTTTTAAGGGGAGGACGTCATCATTTCAAATGGTCAGCTCCAGGGCTCAAGTTCGGCTGGAGTCTTTTTGCGAGCACCTTGGCCACATCCCGTCCCTCTATCCACTCACCCCTTCCTCACCCTTCCACTCCCCCAAGCCTCCTACACACCCGCCCCACACAGTTCCCCTCCCTGCCTCCCCTCCACCCCCTCCCCCTCAATATCCGCTCTTCTCTCTGTGTGTAGACGAGGCTTATAAAAATATATACTTATGGAAAGTATATATTTTTGGTAGGCCTAATACATTGTTTGCATAGTTTCATAGTCATCTCACCTTTAATAAAATACTAATGTGTGTAGCTTTTAGGCCTGATATGTCAGCCGCATGGATGGCAATGTGCAATAACCTAGCCTAGAGACATACTGATCTATCAGTTTTGGTCATCAAATAATATTTTTTCTTTTGTTGATTTTGTGTCTTAGTAAGGTAATAGCCTATACGTTTGTGATGTAGTAGAGGTTGTGAGAGGATGAATGTGGCACTTTGTTACATTTATAGGCAACACAGTTGTATAGGCAGTCCAGTTGACCAATAACATGGCTGTTTGAATTTGAAATGAGTGGGCGGATCTGTGCAGCTTTCGAGCAAAACGTGGTGTGAGCAAACATTAACGTTATTTCATACAGTCTATGCTTGTAACTTTATTTGCAAGACAGATGGACTGTAGAGACCAGAAAATGCATACGTTTACGGTCCGTATAAGGTTACAGGTTTGTCCAAATTAAAGATACCATAAATTCTAGTCATGCCAGAGACGTTGGTCCTACAGAGCCAGAAGGACTCGTCATATGAGATAACAAGGACTGAAGCCAGTTGGATCTAAAGTGCCAAGTTATTCGTTATCAGGTGAGTCCCAAAGCATATTGTTAAATGATTCTGATGTAGCTTACTCTTTATGACCTTCGGTAGTCTTTGGAGAAGTTAAATTGATGGCTTAGCAATCTTTCAAGAGTTTATTTTTATCCTTGCTAGTACAAGCTAGCAATGCCAGATCACGTTAGCTAATTTAGCTAACGTTAACGTCATATACGTCGACCAGATCCCTATCAAGAAGAAAACTACATTAGCCTGCTTTGTGTTTGTGGGATTATTGACAAGCGTTGGCTAGCACTAACGTTAGACAAACTATGATGGAGGAAAGTGTGTTCTTTATTAAGCAACGTTTGCCTAAAGTTCACCAATGTTCTTTAATATTATGTGTGGTGTAGGCTGTTAACTCACAGAAAGGAGGATAGTGCTAGGCTAGTCACACTTCACATTCATTAGGCATGCTAATGACATTGTAGCTGTTTTTTTCTTTAATCGTGGAGACATCTTTTAAAATGAGTCTACAGGACAAATTACATGCATTTTATGAAGTAGAACGTTTTTTTTCACCATTGATATTAGAGGGGGAATTAAACCTGGTGTTCTACTAAGTTAGTGCTATGAAGCTTAGGCTATATGATTGATATTATGCCTTGGTTTATGCGATAGATTTAGTTTTTTTTTTAAATTATTTGTGTTTGACAGAGCATTCAAGTTCATTTCATGGTAGTGTTTGTAATTTACCTAGTTTTAATCTGTAGCCTAACTATGTTTTTACAGGTGTTCCTGGACAGTTTTAAAACCGAGATGTCTGAACGCCTCAAATAATCAGCAGTAAAGGTAAATATTCTTCATCCAGGACCTTATCCCATTACTCTTAAAGCATAACTCAAGCCAAAATGCAACCTAGGGTCTTTTTGTTAATGTACCTGAGTCAAACTCGTTTGAAAGCATAATTAAGTCAGAAGCGCCACCATTAAGCTTGACTGTATTGTCGTTTCTGGGTCAAATGCCATTTTGAATGGGAGTCGTAGGGGCAGAACTATTTTGATACATGATGATTTTGATTCATGCATCAAAATAGTAGGCTAGTGCCCCTACGACTCCCATTTATTTAAAATGCCATTTGACCCGAAAACGATAATACGGTTGTATTGGAAACAAAGGAATCTAAGGTAATCAAATGCAGAAAACAGGGTGGTTGCACTCATATCGGTGCCAAGGTGCACAACGCTTTAAGGAAAGACTACCTGGCCAGGTCTACCCATACCAGGATGGCAAACAGATGGTGTCAATACCTATTTGACCCATAAAAAGTAAATGTCAAATAGGTACAGATAATCTGTATTAATCTCATCATTGCCAATGGATTTCTGTGTAAAATATTGTTTATCTTGTAAAATGTTTTCCATCTTTCTGTTCACAGACAACAGAGACAAATTCTCTAATACCAAGGTCAATGCATTTGACTGCTGTCCAGCCCCGGGTTGCCACCGAAAACTTTATGCATCTTGGACTGGAAGATGGTGTGCTAGTAAGGAAGCTAGCTACCACAGCTTTTGCCACCACATCTCAGTATTGGGAGGGAAGTTCACTCACTGCACAACTCTACCAGCTGTACCTTTCCTCCTCAGCCATGATCCGTATCCACCATGGTTTTCTTTCTGGGCCAGAAGACTTTGCAAACAAATAAGCAATAAATGATCATGCATTACACATTTAGCCATGTTAGACTGTTACGTTGTTGGCTGTAGGCTGGGTGTCCAGTAAACAATTTCAAGCTTAGAGGGCAAATTCTCTCACCTAGGAGGGTAAACAACTTTTGTTTTTCATGAAATCTGCATTTTGAATTGATGGTCTACCAATGAGGCTGTAGAGTATCGCGACACAATAGTGGCAAAAAGCACTTGCGCGATGAAACATGCATTCGGGTGTATAATATTATATATTATTTCACACACGTAGATATTAAATGTGTGCGCCAAATTCTCTCTGCACGTGCGCACTCAGAGGAAACTGCTCCCCAAGCATGGAAAAAAATGCTGCGAGCGAGGAGGAATCTGACCAGCGCTCCAAACAGCCACTCGAAAAATCTATGCATGTGAAATAATATAATACGGCCAAATGCATGTTTTATCGCGTTACCACATCCAACTTGAAAAGATATGCTCAAGAGATCCATAACTTTCAGAAAAATGTTTTACTTTTGTTATGGATGAATATTATGTTTTGTTTTCATTCATGTCAATAAAATGTTTTTCTCATAATCAAAGTGTAATTTGTCATGTAACAGAATAGGTAGGAGAGTACTAATAGTACAATTTTAAAGCACACTAATATTATACTTAAATTGCATGCCTTTATAATGCTTAAAGTATCTTAAGACTATACTTTTATTAACATAACTGCAAACTTTCAAGGCACTTATTGTAGTCAGGAAGTACATTTGAAGTTAATTTAAAATATTACAGAAGCATGCCAAATGAATAGGAATGAGGATGATAAGAGTGTATTCAAAATACACTACTACACTATTATTAGTTATATTGTAATGCCTTTTAAGTACATTTCCAATACACTTGGGATGTTACAAAATTGTACTGCGACTGTGTTTCGAATGCTCATAAAATATTTTTTTGTATAATGTACTTAAGAACACTTAAAGTTTGAAAAAAGTTGTTCCATTTTAGCACACTAATTACACTCAAAGTATAGTCAAGTTGGTATTAAGTTGCACTTAATACATAATTCAATACACTTAATTACACTTGGATTTGACGAAAAAAGTACAAACGGTACTTAGTACACTTTCAAAAAGTATACTTTTAATAGTTTTTTTTTTTACCTGGGTGTACGTACATTTGCGAACATAGCGTGATCAGCGTCATGGACACACCACAGATTGCGAACGCTGTCAGACCCAAGTTTCCGTCGTATTTATCAATCGTTCAATCCTTGGAGTAAACTGCGCCTTTCTCTGCCTTTCTCCGCCCATAAACGCAATTTACGAACGTCCACAACTGAATGGCAGCGCCTACATACAAGCGCAGTTGAATGAACTTAACTGATGACAACATTAAAAAGAATCAAACGTTTAGCAATCATGAAATAATACCATAGCCTACATGATAAGATGTAAACAAGCAGGGAGATAATGAAGATCAGTAGTTCTACTCAAACTACTTGTGCACGTAGGCTATGGAAGATTGGTCAAATCTAGCAAGTAGGAAAGTTTTTCCTACTTGCTAGATTTGACCAATCTTCCATATTAAGTGAATGACGTGAAAGTGAAAGTAAGACATTTGAAAGGCCAACGAAAGTTGAGGTTGCTTTTGGTAGTAAGGTACAAATACTTTCACCACAAAAACTGGTGCTCTAAATAGCAATTCTGTTGTCTTTGAAAGGTTATCTTATTGACGCATTGAACTGCAATTTGGATTAACACCTGCTTTTACAAGGCGGGAGCATTTAGGTGCAGATTAGACGTGCGCTTGCAGGAGCAGTCTTTGTACATACCGCGGAATAAATAATTAGGCGCTCTTTACTCTTCCACTCCCATCTTTTTACGCTAAACTCCCACTTTTCCCTGGATCCTCCCATACATCATTGCGGCCTGTTTGTACATACCTCGCAATGATTTTACACGCACATTGCGAAACAAATACGCCTGAAGTGGGCGCAAAAGCGTTAGTACATCTGGTCCTGTGTGTCTGTGTGCTGAAGGGACTTGGACAAACTGTTCAAGCTGTCATCCCTTTTGTGATCGGGCAGGTACCAAACTGTGCTATGGAATGAGAAGCCTTTGTGTTCATGTCATGTACTTCAAAATCCACTTGTTCCTGTTCTGTTGATTTTTTTTCTTTTCAATTCATTTCTTGGTCCATAATATTTGCCTTGTCGTGCTTTCACTTTTATGGTTTCTCATTACAAAATGATCAATCGTATCCAATACCCATTAAGAACATTTTTAAAAAGATAAATGACCTCATCTCCTAACCCACTGAGCCCATTACAGCACTCTCTCTCTCCATCTGCCTCCCAAAAGCTACATTGAATTCTTGGAATTATTCATTGGACTTTGGAGTTGTAGATTTTCATGGAGTTGTGCTCAGCTAAGCCAAGGAGAACATTGCTCATCATTACAAAATGCAGTTAATGCTACTATTACCTCAAGGTTTGTCCAACACCTCCCCCCATTCCCCCCAGCTTCTCTGAGCATTATCCTGCATTCGACAAATGTGTAGTTGCCTGTTTTTTCTTTCTTTTTTGGGCAGTAGTGGTAGCAGGGTGAAAGGCAGGTGGTGGTGATTATAAGGTGGCGAGGTGTGAGGTGGTCAGGAGTGAGGATGAGTGGGGAGCGCTGTGGCATTGTGTGGGCCGCCCGGTGCCGCCTGGTGCTGCCCGCTGCCGCCCGCTGCCACCCGTGGGTCCAGGCTGTGCAGACGGGTGCTGTGAAGAGAGCAGGCTCCGGTTAAGTTTCAGAAGTCAGTATGACAGAACTTCCCTTTAGCAACTGTAGAGAAATATGGAATGCTGTCACTTGTTTGGTTGTATCATGGTTAACAGCACCAACACAGTATCATTTAGTTCTGCAGCTGGAAACCTGATATATGCAGGTGTGTATGCTGACAAAGTTTAGGAGATAGAAGTTAAGTCTGTCATTTTTGTTACTTTTTCTGAAGCTCTGAGCTGCATTGTGTGTGTGTGTGTGTGTTGAGGGGGGGGGGGGTCTGGCTATCTCTCTGGCAACAGTCCTCTCTTTCTCTCTCTGTCTGTCCGTCTGTCTCTCTCTCTCTCTCTCTCTCTCTCTCTCTCTCTCTCTCTCTCGCTCTCTGTGCCTCAGGTGTTCCCACCTGGGCCAGGCCACATGGCAGGAATCGTGGCGTTTGGGGAGAGGATGTAACAGTTTCATATCAGCAAGGCACAGCCAGAGACAGGCTTTCTCTCTGGCACTGCGATAAAAGGTCTTCAGCTGCCTGTCACACAGCATCGGGGGTGCTCACTGCATTCACTATGGGCCCTTTGTCTCTGTGTGTGGATGTGTATGAGAGAGAGAGAGAGGATGTGTTCATGTGTGTGTGCGTGTGTGTGTGTGTCCGTGTGTGAGATAGAGAGAACATGTGTTCATGTGTGTGTGAGAGAGAGAGAGAGAGAGCATGTGTTCATGTGTGTGTGCGTGTGTGTGTGTGTCCGTGTGTGAGAGAGAGAACATGTGTTCATGTGTGTGTGTGTGAGAGAGAGAGAGAGCATGTGTTCGTGTGTGTGTGTGTGCTTGTGTGTGTGTGTGTGTGTGTATGTGTGTCTGTGCGTTTGTGCGTGTGTGTGTGTGGACTCAAGGAGGAGAGTGTTCAGTCGGCAGGTGAGGGTCTGTGTCATCTCGATAGTGCCAGTGCAGTAGAGTAGATTCTACACCCATCATCTGAACCCCCCTCCCCCCCACACACCCCCCCCCATGCTGCCTCCTCTTCCCATCTCACTGCCGATATGCTGCCTCAGACCATGTCTTCTCCCTCTACACTCAGAGTTGGGTAAATCTGCCGTCTGAACTGGACTCATAATGCTAGCGTCAGATCCTAGAGCTAACATACCAGCCAGCACAGATAGACACAAATAAACAACTTGGACTTGGTCTCACCATCTCCATATCCCTGCGTCAGGAACAGCAGGCCAAGAAAAGTAAAACACTTTTTGCGGTTACTAAATTATGACACCACTTGAAAAATTATGAAAAATAAAAAATGATTATCTAAAAGGAGTGCAGTAAATGGAGATATTATGAGCTTTTTATTCAAGTCACTGTCAGGGACAATTTCCTCTGTGCTGCAGCCCCACCCAGTGAGTCATTGTGTGCTCTGGGGCTCCCTCCAAAGTGCCAGTCTCACTCTCTCTCTCCCTTTCTCTCTCGCTCTCTCTCTCTCCCTCTCTCTTTCTCCCTCTCTCTCTCTCTCCGTCTCTCTCTCTCTCCCCCACCCTCTCTCTCTCTCTCTCTCTCTCTCTCTCTCTCTCTCTCTTTAGCTCTGTTTTAGCCCCGCTGTGAAAAGCAACAATGGTTCAATCCAAACAATGCCTCAAGTACATTAGCTCTGGCATCTTAATGGCTGCAGAGAGCAGACTCAGTCATCAGTGCCTCTGAAAATAAATGGCCGTTATACCTCCAACAAATCCATAAAAAAAAGTTTGTTTTTTTCTTTTTTCGAAATGTTTCCAGATCGGTTGTTAAACTAGAAGAAGAAGGAATAGAACATCAACCATATATGGCAGCCGTTGTGCCAGGCCTTTGAAGCTGAAGCCCATGAAATGATTTCTGCTGTGTTGGGAACAAACTGAGAAATGTTGAAGATTTACCTTGAGCCAGCCAAGAACAGAAAGTTTTTTTGCCCCCAGTCTGGTATGAAAAGAGCAAGTCATGGATATGGCAGCTTAAGGGCCTGACCAACCCCTCGACCAACTCTATTTGAAACAGCGCAACATGTTTTTTCATCAGCTACCGATTGTTCATCATTCTGCCTCGTGAGTCGGATTTGACTTGCAAATTTTTTTTCTTTCTTTCTTTTTTTTTTTGGTCAGGGCACTGCTCACAATCAATAGCTGTCCTAGTTTCTGATTCACTCTTGGGCGTGCTGGGCGGTAATTGGGAAAAGCATAGGGGCTGGGATTGCTTTTGACAGGTCATTTATCCCACTTTGGTTAATGGTATGTGAGCCAGGCGTTCGGTAATGCTGGATTCAGATCGGTGTTGATCAGTTAACTCACTCACTCCCCCCTCCCCTACCTCGCACCACTCTGGCTCCAACACCTGGGAGCTAGATGACTGCAGGCTACTGTCCATACTGAACTGCGGCTATCATTCCAGTCAGTAGTGGTCAGTCAGTCAAGAATTCAGATGTAACAGTGGGACTTCTTTGTACAAATCATAACAAATAATAGCAAACCATTTCCATTCTAATAGGAATTGGCATGTAATCTGATTTGCTTGTGCCATCGAGCCATTTTGCGCTGTGAAGCACCGGGAAGTATTGTATGTAAATTGATTGCCAGATTTGATATCCACATTCTCTATGCGTTGTGTAAGTCTGCCGGGGGGGAGTGCGGAGGAGCATGTTTCTGCATGGCCGTGTCCCAGCATCCCCAGGTGTGGCGGCTGTAAAGTGTGTGTGAAGAGTTTGTCGTTTGGTTTGATGTGGGTGAAAGGAACAACTGCATCAGTGTCACTCCTGTCTGGTCTGGTGTCAGCATGAGGTGGTTAAGAAGAGAAATCATTGTGTTTGAGACAGAGCGTGTATGTGTGTGTGTGTATGTGTGTGTGTGTGTGTGTGTATGTGTGTGTGTATGTGTTGTGTGTGTGTGTGTGTGTGTGTATATGTGTGTGTGTGTGTGCGTGTGTGTGTGTGTGTGTGTGTGCGCGCGTGTATGTGTCGTGTGTCTGTGTGTGTGTGTGTGTGTGTGTGTGCGCGCGTGTATGTGTTGTGTGTGTGTGTGTGTGTGTGTGTATGTGTGTGTGTATGTGTGTGTGTATGTGTGTGTGTGTGTGTGTGTGTGTGTGTGTGTGTGTGTGTGTGTGTGTGTGTATGGGGGGTTTATTAGGCCAGTACCCAACTCTCCGCGCCAGGCGGTCCACTGTCAATCCTCTTCGCTCCTGTCCAAAGTGCCACATATTATTTGCGCTGGTCACAGGATGCTGCATCCTGACAGGAAACACATCCGCATAAACCTGAGAGTGGGGACAGATGAAAAGAGACAGCCTCATAATGCAAAGACGAGGGTTTGGGCGGTGGTAGGGTGTGTGTGTGTGTGTGTGGGGGGGGGGGGGGGTGTAGGTGCTGTCTGCATGATACGGTGTGGTTGTAGGGAAGGGAATGTTAATAAGAAATGAATTAATTTTTTCAGAGAGACGCTTGATATCTGTCAAGAAAAATCTCAACTGAACCTCCACATAGCTGTGGGGTCCCTGTTTTCCCTGTCTGTCTGTCTGTCTGTCCATCAATACGCATAGAGTGGCACAGTGTCCTGTAGATGACCGACACAGACCGTGAAAGGAAAGCGACTCACCAGTGGAGCTGTAGCTATGCGCCAGCGGCAGGCACATTAGCGCTCAATGGCGCTGTTGCACAACTTACTTTATAGGATGCTGCTTAAGAGACACACTCAACTGCCAACACAGCTGAATGCACTTGCACAGTGGTGTGTCTATTTGCCTGTAATGGTCTCGAGAAGCAGGCCAGCCTACTTGAGAAACCAGAAGCAGGCGCCTTTATTTTGGTATGAATCCATGTTTGTGCAGTTTGTGTGGAAGCTCTGCACCTGGGAAAAACTTGAGCTAGGTCAGAGGAACACCTTTGTTTGGTGTAGTGAAACTGCTGTGTCTAGTATAAGTATATATACTCTTTTGATCCTGTGAGGGAAATTTGGTCTCTGCATTTATCCCAATCCATGAATTAGTGAAACACACTCAGCACACAGTGGACACACAGTAAGGTGAAGCACACACTAATCCCGGCACAGTGAGCTGCCTGCTACAGCGGTGCTCGGAGAGCAGTGAGGGGTTAGGTGCCTTGCTCAAGGGCACTTCAGTGGTTCCCACTGGTTGGGGTTCGAACCGGCAACCCTCCGGTTGCAAGTCCGAAGCCCTAACGAGTAGGCCACGGCTGCCCCTATGCAAACTGTCTTCTAACAAGGTTCTTTCTGTTTTGCCATGTGTAACAGAATGCAGCAGAAGAAATCAATCAGTCTCTCTCTCTCTCTCTCTGACGTGGCACTTGATTGGTAATAGCCCCTCAGAAGACCTTGCTGTTGCATCCTCCGTTATGAATCGCAGGCCTCAGGCAGAGCGCCAGGGGCATTAGTCTGGCCTGGCACCGTGTCTCTGCTGTGGCTGTCCAGCCAGGTTCCCGGTGCATATTTCTAGAAAGAGGTCATCGCCTCGTTTCGCTGCGCAGATGTGCGGGCTCTCGACTCTCCATTAGTGTCTGGTCCTCCAGGGATTAGCCCGCCTATCCCAGCAGGCCGTGCAGGCACGTTAGACGACTAACACATATGCCTGCCTGCCAGCCTGCCCGCCCGCACCTCAGAGGAGGATCCTCTCACTTCCCCATCAGGAGATTTATTCTGCGGGGCTGTGATGGAACTATAGGGAGTGGGGAGGGAGCAGAAAGGATGGGAGTGCCCAACACACACATTACTCATTTCAAATGAAATACATGTGACAACAGTGCAGAGGGGCCCCCGCTTTTTAATATGATGCTGACATGATACAGTGTGTTCTTGTTTCAGTTTGGACAGCGCTGTGTTATGTGAAGGGGAATTGGGATTCGTATCGGGACACTTATAAGAAAAACATCTCTTCACGGTGCAAAATGTCACTTTGCTGAGAAATAAAGAGACATTCATTTGCCTGAGAAGATTGCTTTGCACCAGTGCTTGCTAGATAAAAGCTTGTTTCAGTGCAAAACCTCATGGACAAAAAGCCGCTCCGACTTCTGGGCAGTGGAGTGAAGGAGAGCCTGTGGAGGGGAGAGCTGTCACCGCACAGCGGTGGTTGGCAGCCCCTCATAATGCACTTGTGTAACAGCTCAGCCTCACACTAGCGCTGGTTTCTTCGAGACTTTGCACCACGCGAGCAGGGAATGAAGGGGAGAATGCGGCCAAGTTCGCCTGGGAAACCAGGCCAGTGGGAAAAGACATTAGAGCGGAGAGAGAAAGACAGAAAGGCATCAAGAGACTTCTTTTTTCCTTTGCTGTCATTTAAAAAAAAAAAACGTAACCACTCGATAAGATACAGTATTAGCTAGCTGAATAATGTATTTTCCCTCTAGTCTTTTTTTGAACACATCTCAGTGGAGTGCTCTTGGGTTTTCAACATGAGTAGTCAGAGAGAACTTGAAACACATCAAGGGGCATTTTTTGTCTGGTGTTATTTTTGTAAAAAAATAAATAAATAAAAAAATTGCATCAGACATTAACTGAATAAATATTAATCTGGGCATTTTTTCACCCAAATCTCAAGTGAAGCGCTCAAGGCATTTTTTTCAAGGCTTTTTTTTTCAGGGTGAAGAGCCAGCCTTAGTCCACAGTCCTCAACAACAGCTGAGTACCTCCTTGCATTTATTTATTTATTTATTTATTTTCATTTATATTTCTCTCTCTGCCTCCTGGCAGCCAGACAGATGGCTGTTTGTGCACTCTTTTTAGTTGCATTATCAGGCAGATGGATGCACATATCAAACAGAGCAAGTGTGTGTGTGTGTGTGCATGGCGGAGGGGACACACACTGACAGAGGGCCGAGATGTCTTGCTCTTCCCAGCGTCTTCCATTTGGTGCCTTTGATTACCACGGCGACAGGGTTGGAGACAACAATACAGCTGCAAATCCCCTAAGCGTTTCATTGTAAAATGTAGTCATTAAAGTCAAATGCATACACTCCTTCTTTCTCGCTCTCTCCTTCTCTCTCTCTTTCTCCCCCTCTATCTCTCTCTCTCTCTTTCTCTCGCACACATACACATAGAAAAACACAAATAGAAACACATTACAAGCTAGTGAGTTAAAAGGAGAAACAAATGCATATTATAAGTGCTGAAAAAGAAAAATGGCATTGTGCGGAAAAGCCATAAAAGGCATCAGAGCATGGTAGCAGGTTTTATTAGCTTAGCATTCTCATTGTTTTGTAAAGGTTAATGGCAGATATTGTTGACATGGTCCGATACATCTCTCATGCTGAGCTTTTCTTAGTGCAGACTCTAGTCAGAGGAACAGCCACAGGAGTGTATTGATTCTGGTTTCTCATGTTGGACCATCAGCCGTCATACACGTGATATACATTTAGATGTATATATTTACACAATGTAATAACAGTACATGAACTGCTAAGTAGTTGAGATTTTTTTTACAAAACACATTAAGTTTATGCAGAGCTTGAATGTTTATTGATTACTTAGCATTTAGTGTAACAACATCAACATAAAATCCACATTAATATTTTATACTTTAATAATGAATTTGTAATGTTATATACATATTTAAAATATGTGAAAAATATTGAATGTTATCCAAAATATTGAACACTCAAATGTAGCCTATATTATTTTTTTAGAATTGAAATAGTGTGATTGCAAATGTCTGATCAGCGTATGGCGGAGTGCCATTATAAACTCCTAAGTGTTGCTTTTAGGTTAAAATGGAGATGGTTTTATTGATGCACTGTGTGTATGCACTGGCCTTTTGTGACTAACCCCCCCCCCCCTCCTCCTCCTCTCTCTCGTCCTCCCTGCCATCATTTTTGAGTGAGTGGATGTCACTAACTGATCTGAGGTGGCCTCCTGACAGCCCCGTTAGGATGATCTCCCATCCCCAAGCCCCACCAGCCCCGGTCATGATTGCATGGCCCGGGGTGTAAAAAGCTTTGGGATCAGAGGGCCTTAATGCTCTCCAGATTGCCTCACACTTGTTCTTGATAACCAAGCCTCATTTCGTTTGAAACACAAACGCACGCCACAGAGCTGCAGTTGCTCTCCTCCGCTCCCAGCATTCCGAGAGAGAAAAAGAGTTCTGAAAGCGACAGTAGGGGAGGATGGAACAAAACAAGTTGACTGAGAGGGATAGTTCTAATGTGATAATTAGTCTCTCCTTCTGTGTTTTATTTGATTGTCTTGTCTTCTGTTCTCCCCTGCAGATGGATCCTGTTCAGAAGGCGGTGATCCATCACACGTTCGGGGTGGCCCCCTCGCCCAAGCGCAAGTACATCTCGTGCGGCGTGTGCCAGCTTCGCTTTAACTCGCAGGTGAGTCGGAAGGCAAGATGACATAAAGGACCCTGTCGGCACACACGGGGGCTTTGATGTTGGATGGTGCGGGGTTGTTGGTGGTGGTGGTGGTGGTGATGGGGGTGGTGTGGCCAAGCTTCAAAAAGCAGGGCCATCTGCGATGCTCGCTCACACACCGAGCGAAGACATCCGACCACTGCCACGGTGGGACTCAGGTTCATTTCTGAAGAAATCCAGTAGACAAAAAAAAGACACCACCGATTTGAATTCATGGTAGCAGGTATCGTCTTGGAAGCATGTAGCATCTTTAATGATGATGAGCGTGTGATGATTGGGCTCTTTAATCACAGAAACACAGACAGTGAAGGTCTTGTGTGTGAGGGAAAATAATATGTCTGGAATGCACACATTTGAGACAATGTTCTAATTTAGCCGTGCACTCAAGTTCTTCCTCCTCATTCTCAATAGCAGTTTTTTTCCATTATTGTTTTTCTCCCCCACTCTCCTCTCCTCCTCTTACCTCAGGTATGTAATCCACATTGGGTTGCGCAAAGTTGTTTTCCATATCCCCCCTCCGTTAAATAAGCTATTTATTCTGTCTGAACCCGCTATCCCTCCGAGCAAAGTTATTATATCCGCCACAGAGGTCCATCTCGGGCCAATCACAGCCCATCAGAGCCATCCATCAACCTGGAACCAAGTGCAGGGGCCCAAGACTCTGTTTAGCTGCACCCCCCCCCCCCACCCCCCACCCCCTCGCCTTCCACACCCCCCAAGTCTCCTGGCTCCCCCTACCCTCCCTCTCCACCTGCTTCGCCACTGCAGTGCGGAGATAGTGGCAGAGAGGCCCAGGGAGATTTTTGCATTCCAGTCACAGGGATGGCACAAGGAAGTTGGTCTTCATCAGAGGCAACACTTTATTATCATTGCAGATTTGCAATAGTGTTCCATTTGAAAGGAGTAACAGGGCCATTGAGGACTTCTGGGATATTTATGTAGAGCTGAATATTAAGTACCCCACCACACACAACACACACACACACACACATACACACACACACACACACATACACACACACACACACACACAGTAGGTAAGGATGCTGCTGGATGCTATCAGTCAATTCAAACTCACTCAAACACACACACACAGACGCACACACACACACACACACACACACACACACACACACACACACACACACAGTAGGTAAGGATGCTGGTGGATGCTATCAGTCAATTCACACTCACTCAAACACACAGACACAGACAGACACACACACACACACACACACACACACACTGCACAGATAGAGCTACCGTCACACTCACAATACACACCCAAATAAATCAAAGGTTGTCAGATAGGAACACAAATGCACTGCTTCCCTTTTATGTCCATGCATGTAATTCTCACAAAGAATCAGTACTTTCAGTGTGACAGGAGCGTTTACTGGAAGCGTTGTGCTTTTATAGAAAGCACCATGATCAGTTCCTTTGTTACACCGCTCTTCAGAATGCTGCAGTCATGTTCGGAGGTGTGATCATAAGGGCTGCTGCAAACAAAGCATGACCACTGCCACATACCACACTGGTTTTGTGCCTATAAGTCTTCCATATCATTCCATGAGTAGCGTGTTCATTTATCACAATGGTACTTCACTGAAAGTGCAAAGCTCTACACACAGAACCCAAAATTGCTCTCACAAAATGCAAAATGCCTCAAATCTGCAGCAAAATGACACACACCATTCTAAATGTCATATAGACATCTCTAAAGCAAACATAATAAACACTTTTGGCATAATATGACATCATGTACATCATGTACACACGTCTACAGAGAGAAGTTGAAATACACACTAAGCATGCAAGCAATATTGAAAGCAAAAATAGTGATTTATCCCAAATAATTTACTGTTGTGAATATAGTATTTTACAGCCAATAAGAAGTCAGACAAAAAGAAGCAAAATACAATGACCACCAGATGTAGAGTTTTGAAAAAGCTGATTTTGCCAAAGAAAGGAATTACTGACTATCAAATTACTTACTATATTACTGTGTGTGTGTGTGTGTGTGTGGGGGGGGGGGTTTGGGAGGGGGGGCAGTTGGGCATATAGGCCTATAGACCCTTTCAACTGCAGAAACAATGTGCATTCCTAAGGCATTTCTGGAGTCGGCTTCTGTAGCCCAGTTCAGTTCATTTTCATTTCAAAGCATATGCATTGGTTCTGAACATTTTAATCGGAAATTCTCTGACAGATTGAAAGGGCCTATGCCTATATATAGACTAGGCCTAATACTAACGCAATGATCGAATGGTGTTCAGTAAAGTAATGAGTGTTTGTGCATTGAAGACTGAGTGTGAATAAGTGGCGAGTGTGGCATTTTGATAGTGTGTGAAAAACAGGAAGTTAGATTTTTGTGTGTTAGGTAGAAAATTGTGTGTGGTGTTTTGCAAAATGTGTTTTAGGAAATTGAAAACTGAGTCAAACAGTGAGAATTAGCGTATGGTTTTGCAGATTTGTTGTGGGGTTATGGTGTTTGGAAGACTTGAGTAATACATTGCTAGGCAACACCTCTAAACTTCAAGTTCTCTTTGTTTGGTGAACTATTTCTTTCTCGGCGGAAGCCATAAAGCAGTACTAACATAATTGTGTGAAGTTTCTCTTCTCGTTTTGGCAAGTAACCATATATTAAGCAGATTGATGTATTGTTTGCTCCCTGTCAGGGTCCTGTTTAACCTGTCTCGGACTTATTATCAAATAATGCCCAGTGGACAATGCATTATCTCTTACTTAAACACAGTTAACTTTACACAAGCTAATTCCCTTTGAAGGACTGTCTGATGACACCGTTTAGGCGAAGTTGATGAAGGAGAAAGAGCTCTCTATGGCCATAGCCTCTGTTCATGTCCGGACACATTAGAACCCACATTTCTAATCTCTACGGCCATAGCCTCTGTTCATGTCCGGACACATTAGAACCCACATTTCTAATCTCTACGGCCATAGCCTCTGTTCATGTCCGGACACATTAGAACCCACATTTCTAATCTCTATGACCATAGCCTACGGCCATAGCCTCTGTTCATGTCCGGACACATTAGAACCCACATTTCTAATCTCTACGGCCATAGCCTCTGTTCATGTCCGGACACATTAGAACCCACATTTCTAATCTCTATGGCCATAGCCTATGGCCATAGCCTCTGTTCATGTCCGGACACATTAGAACCCACATTTCACTCCACTCACTGTCCCTTATCTGCAGGTATGTAATGGTAAAATAAGGGGTGGGTAAACTATGAATTTTGTGATCTCGTTGAGGTGGACTGCGCCATGCAGAATCGGATTTTTACAAAAGGCATTCAGAACCTGTTTGATGATGGTGGAGGTTATTGTCCAATGTTTATAATAATACCAGTCATATTAAATGGTTCCTAGAGTGTTGATGAGTGTACAAATTGTTACAAGCCTGGCTCAAAGCAAGCAACAGAGTAGGGAAAGGCCACAAGCAGAATAGCGATATATATAGATTTATATATAGATTTATTAAATGAATAGACTTTAACAGAATGGGTTAAGTAAAGTCAGTAGTGGAGTTAGATTTGGAAAATAAAAGTGTAAGCAATCAGTGTAATGCGGTGTAGTGAATAAGCAAAACAAAATCCTAAACGGTGCGGGAGAGACAGAGCAGCGACGGTCTCGTCTGAAGTGCTTTTAAAGGCCCAGACCAGGAAGTGATTAGCACGACTCCAAACACCTGCACCCAGCTTACCTGCAGGAGACAGACGCAGCACACAAACAGGAGGAGGAGCCAGGCAAAGCCGTGACAAAATTGTGAATGTGGATAATACAGTGTGATTTTTTTTTTTTTATGTTAAAAGTTGCAATTGGTGAATAAACTCTTCTGAGAGGTGGATAAACTCTAATAAGAGGTGGATAAACTCTATTTGTGAAATTTCAGAGGTGGATAAACTGTGTTTACTTGCGTTTAGCGTCCACTACATCCCTGCTTGTCTGTAAATGATGCTGTGTGGCACCATTCATTGTGTCTAGCTAGTGCAGAAACAATCAGGAACAGCAGACTGAGCATTTTAATTTCCTCTTCTTTATATTATCCACACCATCCTGGATTGTAACTTTGTCATACATTTATGTTGCCTTGGCAGAGAGAACTCCCTCTGAGAATGGTGTCAGGTCTGTTTTTAAATGTTTATTTTTGTATTTTTTATACAAAAACAGTGCCTCAAAGCATAGCCATTTCTGTTTATAATTGTAATATTTGGGCTCTTCCCAGTCTGTGTGGGCAGATGCAGTGGGGGCCTGCATTGCGAGGATGAGATGAGATGAGATGAGAGATTCTGTCTAACTGACTCATCCACTTAGCAGACAACACAGCTGACGGCATAAACAGTGCTTTTACCTCAGCACACTGTTCCTTTAACAGAGGACAGTCATTAAATCCAGAGTTTAACTTGAACCCTAAGTTGAGTAAATATTTGTGTAAACTTGTTGAAGTGTTCACAGGAAGAGGTCGGAAAGGGTAGAGCTGCCTCGAGCGGTTTGCAATCCTTTGAGCCGGTTTTACATGTCCACCAGTTATTGCTATCAAGATTGAATTGGGCTTTTGTTCTTGTGTGTTATTTCTGCCATAAAAACAGTCTTTCCACCCTGGGTTCTCCTTTACCACTATTAGCAATGCAGACCACCATGCGTGTACAACCCAATCATTCAGTTTATGATGCATAGTTTGTGTGTGTGTGTGTGTGTGTGTGTGTGTGTGTGTGTTTGTGTGTGAGTAAGTGAGTGAGTGAGTGAGCGTGTGTGTGCTTCTTTAAATTTGTGTGTGTGTGTGTGTGTGTGCGCGCGCGCGTTCTTTCGTGTATTTGTGTGTGTGTGTGCATGTGTCTACAGTGTTTTCTGCTCACAGTAGTAGTGTAAAAACAAAAGGAGCCATGCCTTTCCAAACATTCCTGCCTGTTTGGTCTGTATCACAATGGGATATACAGAAATGTATTACGTGAGGGAGCGATAAGCAGTTATCCGCTATGTTTGTTTCTGGGCTACTCCTGCGATGTCCGCCGTCCTGTTCTCCCTGATTCACATGCCATCCATCCGCTGGCTGGCCGGTGGGGTGACGGCAACCTTATTTATTCGAAGAGGCATTCGCATGTCTCCTGATAGCTTCCTCCTCGCTGCAGGCAATGTCAGACAAGTCAGCCAGGAGCGCACGTATGTGTGTGTCTGTGTGTGTCAGTATGTGTATGTGTGTTTGTGTGTGTGGTGTCTGTGAAGTGCCTGTGTCTGTGTCAGTATGTGTGTGTGTGGTGTCTATGAAGTGTGTGTGTGTGTGTGTGTGTGTGTGTGTGTGGTGTCTTATGAAGTGTGTGTTTATGTGTGTGTAGTGTCTGTGTCTGTGTGTGTGTGTCCGTGTGTGTGTGTGTGTGTGTGTGTGTGTGTGTGTCTGTGTGTGTGTGTCTGTGTTGACATATGTAAACAAGGACATCTGAAAGTCCCTGCATATGGCCCACGCCAAGTGAGTCATAATAAATCGTTTTTTGAAGGTGAACCCTTATTGTGTCCGAGGACAACATGTCCTGACAGAGCTGTGCATCATGAGATGAATGATTAGATTGTACAATGCCCAGGGACTGCTGGGGTGCTGTCCTCTATCAAGATGATCTCTCAGTAATATTCAATATGATAAACAAACTTTAATAATCAATGGTAGCACTAAGAGCAATAAACTAAGCAATAACCAATAGTAGCACTAAGAACAATAAAATTTATTTAGTTTATTTTTAAGATTAGTTTTAGCCTGAAAGCATTTTTTCCAGACCGACACATGTACTAGAAGCTCAGTTATCTCTCTTGAAGCTATTTGGCAGCTAAGGTGCTGACCATGTGGAAAAAGCAAGAGAGTGAAAAGGTTGTTCTTTCTGTCAAAGTCTACCTGAAATCACATTGACACCTTGACTGCTACAGTAAAAGCACAATGACAGCGTGCTTGTCAAAACGTTTGTGGAGGCCTAATAATAATTTGTAAAAATCCTGCAAGAGGAGTTAAGCGGAATGTTCAACATCACTAGTTTTTTTGCCAAGTTCAGAACACACTGAAATGATCATACACACTGACAAAAAAAAAATGGAAGAAAAAAAAAAGTGAAAATCACCATGCGGCAGAAGCTGCACTGTTAAGCTAAGCCCTGACAGGACTGATATCAATCCCAGCGTTTGCCCGCCGTCTCTGCCTGACTCTGCACCAACAGATGGACGCCTGTCAGGGTTCTGATGACTACAAATGTGATCACGCTGCATGT
>NW_027468587.1:30665750-30668250 GCF_046254945.1 Alosa pseudoharengus
GGCGCATTTAATGGGCCACAAAAATAGAAAGACATAACTCATCAAATCGATTGGCGGCCGCAGGCTGTGATGAAGAGAGTGTGCTGTGCCTCTGTGTTATTTCTGCGAGGGGGGAGCCTTCTCCAGACAGACTGACACTGATCAGGCCCGGCGAGTCGCCACTGAGAGGAATCTTATCCCGAAGAGAGAGAGAGAGAGAGAGAGAGAGAGAGAGAGAGAGAGAGAGAGTAGAAGAAGAAGAAGAAACAGCAGTGCTTCGTGTTATCCCGTGTAATTAATTCGGCTACCAGCCATATTAGATTCCGTTGACATGCGGTGACATCGATCACATATTTTACAATTGTTTTGTGTCTGCGTGCGTAAGTGTGTGCGCGCGCGTGTGTGTGTGTCTTCTCTTCCTCCCTGCAGCTCAATTCTCCCTGGCAAAGACATACTCAGAGAAGCCACAAGTGTGCTGGAGGCAAAATGATAAATAAGTCTTCCAGGAGTGCACCGCTTCATGGAGTGTGTCTCAATGGGAATCATCTGCACCAGGGATTCAAAAGCATCTTCTCCTAGGCGTGCTCTTCACCAGTACATGCACAGGGCAGCGTACTGGTCACATTGACTCAGCGCGGACGACCCAGCATACTGGTCACATTTTACTCAGTGAGGACTACCCAGCGTACTGGTCACATTTTACTCAGTGAGGACTACCCAGCGTACTGGTCACATTTTACTCAGTGAGGACTACCCAGCGTACTGGTCACATTTACAGGGACGACCCAGAATGCAGCCACACAAACGGGACAGAGGCAGAGCAGCTGGCGTCCTTCTGTGCTTGATTGACCTTGTGATTTCATTTTGTGTTTCCTAGATGGCGGTCCGGCTGCGTTGGTGCCGCACGTGTCCGCCTCCGTACCCTTGCCCCTCGCTCTGCCTCCAGCGTCCAGTATGAGCGGGGGCCCGGGGGCAGACGGCAGCCCGGCGGCGCCAGGAGCAGGGGATGATGGGATAGCGGTGAACCCCGCCAGCCCCGCCGGACCCACCCCACCAAACCCACAGACGCCCGAGGACCAGACAGCGGGCGAGATGGAAGGAGAGACGGAGGGAGAGATGGAAAAAGAGACGGAGGCAGGAGAGACTGAGACGGAGGAGGAGAAGGCCAAGCGTCTGCTGTACTGTTCGCTCTGCAAGGTGGCTGTCAACTCCCCCTCCCAGCTGGAAGCGCATAACAGCGGTAAGCACCCCCCCGCCCCTCCCCGCATCCATTACTTAGCCCACTGCAGAGCCCCAGATAGAGCCTGACAGCTTTTATAAATTATCTTTTTGTTTGCACTGAACCCGTTTCCCCATACTAAATAAAATATTGTAGGCTGTTGATTGCAGTTATATATCACCGCGCAGTGTTCCAAAAGAGCTGTATTTTTTTTGCATGTAGAATTTACACCCAGTGTGCTGAACGTGTTTTCACCAAAAATGTCTTTGGTCATATATCATGTTACGGGAGGCCTGTGAAGGAGACTTGTTTGCTCACTCTACACACGCCTAGAAATACACACAGCATCCCAAGCCAGAGTCATCAACAACACCAAGTGTAGTCCCAGACCACAGAGCCAGCGCATCCGCTTGACCTCTAGTGGGAATAGCAGGTGTGTTTGTCCTTCGCATGACCATACATCACCAAAATGAGTTTAAACACGACACCACAAATAATTGCCTATAAAAGACACGCCTCAAAAATGGGTAAATAGTTGCGTAGCGCTGCTTTATCACGGCCAAGTGTAGCTGCGAGCTCTTTGTGTGTGACTTGGGCAGATTCAGTCCTCTAAGTCCTCTTCACAGAGCTGTGGAAGGGTTGGAGGGGGGAGTGTGGCAGAGCAGCGGTCCTCTGGAGAGAGATTAGACTGGCCACGAGCCACACGCTCTGCACTTAGGCAGAGATAGAGAGGGGATCTGCCACTATCTTATCAGCAAAAAGCTCCACCTCGCCGCGATGCACAGGTCAAACTCATATGTCCTTTTCACACAGCGGGCAGACCAGGTAAAAGAGAGAGAGAGAGAGAGAGAGAGAGAGAGAGATAGAGAGAGAGAGGACCAGAAGTGGAAAAGTTAAAGCACAGAAAATCAGCTCCCATCAGATTAGAGACCTCTCAGTAGTACTCTCCCTTCCCTACCACTAGACCTACTTTAAGGCTTTGGAATATTGCTAATTAGCAAATGCAGCTAATGGGCACAAATTACTGTGTGCTTTCTTTGGTCTCAGACTCTAGCCTACCAAGTTGATTTTTTTTTTCTTTGTGACTCCTTCATGAACTCCCCACATCAACCTCATCAGACCCACAGTACCACAGACCACACTAGTGGGCATGAATTGCCTTTGAAATGAAACACTTCCCTACACACTCCCTAGAAACTTCTGGAGAGTTAGCCGTTCCTTGATTAGCACCTCTCCTCACCCTCCCCAGGCACCAAGCACAAGACCATGCTGGAGGCCCGGAGCGGCACAGGCTCCATCAAG
>NW_027468587.1:30673250-30700750 GCF_046254945.1 Alosa pseudoharengus
CAAAGAAATATGGGCTAAGTATCTAGATGATGGAAACACTTTCTATGAACCCAGTATCCATAGTGGTAAAACATTATAAACACATTCAGAAAGAGTTATAACATATTAATAAAGTCTCATGTTTAGTCTGTATAACCATTTATTACTAAAACTAATTCTAAAAGATTATTTCACCTCTGTAATGTCACCCTATTAATTATCTAGTGGTACAAGAAGCTTTATTTAACATTATGATGCTTCCTGTTGCAAAGGCTTTTACAATTACATAATTACACTTTATGAGTGCATTTATTATTATGTATGAACAGCTAAAGCCGCTCTGTTCCAAAGCCAGTTGCTGTGTGGTGTCCAGACTGTATGTGAGATGCAGGCCACGTTACTCAACCACTGGCAGTGGCTGAGGGTATCCTCAACGAGTTGTCAGATGCTCTTTCTGGGATGAAATTCGATTCTTCCAACAGAACCAGACAGAGCAAACGAACACAGCCTTCCAATTCTCGCTCCAGGGTTTGTGTTTTTTCTGCATTTTCGCTGCCAGCCTTCAGGCGTTGTGCAAAAACAGAAGAGGACGAATGTTTGGAGTGCCAGAGCTTTTCCTCCATGTCTCCACTTGCTCAGGGGGAGCCATTGTGCCATTGCCAGGTGTGGTGAGCGGAGTTAGGAGAGACGGGTTGACCCTGATGAACGACTCCGCTGACCAGCAGTCTCCAAGAACGTGTCTCGCCTCTCGACTCTCCCCTCGATGGCATGGACATGTTTTAAGGGGGTCATAAAAAGGTGGGGGGGGGGTGGGATGAGGGAAGGGTTCTACTGTGTCAGAGGATGGGCTCAGTGATGAGGCTTTGTGTCTAGCTCCAAGCATAGTCCTCGGAAAAGTACACAACCTTTTTCCTACAGCAGATTCATATCTAGCCACACGATGGATGGTGACTCATCAGAGAGTCGGATTGGGGGGAAAAAAACACCTACCAGTATGTTGTTCACTATAAACTCAGAGGCCAATGCTTGCTTCAGTCCATCAAGCTATTACAGATTGGACTGACTGAAACTGATTTTTATGATTTTGCTTTATGTACATACACATACAGACACACACACACACACACACACACACACACACACACACACACACACACACACACACACACACACACACACACACACACACACACACACACACACACACACACACACACACACACAGCTTCTACTGACATTTTCTGCTCGCTAATGCCAGCCCCGCTCCACGTTTTTCGGAAATGAGGTTGATGTTGGGAACGCATCCAAGAGCTTAAGAGAAAGCTGGAGAGCCTGCACACATCAACAACACACAACATTTCCCACTCATCAGTTCTGTTTACACCATTATCAGATCTGTTTGCTGATATTTAAGGGCCTGTGAAATCCTCCCACTTTGGGAGACACTGGGAGCACATCTTTCTCTTTCTTTCTCTCTTGTGCATTTGCTTGCCCCCCCCCCCCCCCACCCCCGTCTCTTAGCCATCGCCGTGTGATCGGTGATGAGGTGTGATGAAGCCGAGGGGGGAGATGTGACAGTAATGTATTCCAGGGGCAGAGTTATCATCTTAATGGGACTGTCAGCAAGGTGTCAGCTCAGGGTCTCAGGTGACACGTAGGACAGGTGATGCATGCCGCGGGCTCAGCACATCGCCACCCAATGCCAGCCAGCCAACCAACTCGAGGTGTCACCTTGGGTTTCTCCAAAACAGAATCTGCATAAACTCAAATTTTGTTAAAGATGCTGAATTTGTAGAGGAACCTAGCTTTGCCTCAACCATTACGTTGGTCTCATTTTTTTTCTCCCCCCATGCTCTGTGCAAATTGCAGTCCAATTAAGTGGAGAACACATTAGCAACCCATTGAAATCACTAATAGAAAGGCAGCAATGGGGAATGTGACAGTAATGTCTGGTGAATTATGGCAAGTGCACAAGGGAGTGGATTAGAAGCCCCCTGCCCTCATCCCCTGATGCGTGTGGGTGTCTCTCTCGCTCCGAAAAAACCACCACACGGCTATTTGCAATCAGATAAAATCATGATCAGCCAATTGATTTTTGTGTTTATATTATGCACGAGTTCACAGCAGAGCCTTTTTCTGCATGGGTTCTGAAAAGGTCATGGCATTCTCATTAGTGAGTGGGTTTTGTGTGTGGGAGCACACATGTGTGAGAGAAAGTGAGAGACTTAAAAGAGTGCACTGCTGCCATCTTCTGGGCCATACAGGTATGTGCAATGTGCAACAAGTGCAATGTAAAGAGTGCAATGTAAAGATATATCGGCCTCCTACTTGTTTTAACATGAATGCATGAAGAAGACATTAAAATTGAGTCTGTCGGGCTCTGTAGAGGGGAAAGGCAGTATAACCTCTCAAGACTGAAAATGACATTCATATGTGCTGGAAGAGAAGAGAAGCTCTCTTTTCTCTCTTTGTGTTACTTAACTTGAGTCTGCAGTCAGAAACAAAGTCATTTTTGATCCTTCCAAAACTTTGGCTATTCATGGTTGCCAGAGCAACAGTTTCCATGGTGAGCCAAGTAAACAGTTAGAATCTACAAATTGTCATGGATAGAAAACCTGCAGTCGAGAAATGGTAATTTGATTTTGATTTTGTTAGTGTTGAACTTGGACTGGGTTGTTCATCGTATTACTACTACTTGATTGATTTATAAGCTGTCCCCACTGCCTTTGAGACAAAACCAAAACAATAGCTGAAGAATATTAAATCCTTTGTGAAGACATGTCATCACAGACTATTCAAACTCAATACCGTCACATATTGGTGTTTAATGCCTTTATAATACACTGAGACTTCAAGACCAGCTTTGGTAAAATGTTCTATGATTCAATCGAATGTGAATCCAGTGCCTGATTTGGTATTGTTTACACTGCAGCTGCTCTGTTCTGCTAGAGGACCCAAAGGAGACCTGTGACTCCAGCCAGGATTCCTTCAGCCTTTCAGATGGCCTGAGCAGCTGTGAAGAGTTTGGTCATGTCACAGGCAAGACCCCAGCCCCCACTGGGCTGTCTCCAGGGTCAAAGTACAATGTGGTCACCTACCCAGGGAAAAGCCCCCTGGTCAGGGCTGTGGCCGTAGGGGCGGACAGGAACGCGCCCTGGAGGAAAGACATGGAGGACACCAATGTGATCATTGACAGCTATGGGGGCAAAGAAGGGACAAGTTTCTTCGGGGTGTTTGACGGTTTCCATGGACGGAGTTCGACCGAGTGGGCGGCGAGAGAGCTCTCAGTCCTGCTGCTGGAACAGCTGGTCAAACTCGACCCCTCGTTCTCCTTGGATAGCGAACAGAGGGACTTCCTTTCCCAAATGAAACCCCTGTTTGAAAGAACAGCCTCAACCTCCACAGAGGCAGGGACCACGTCCAAAGACCAGCAGATGACCCAGGCGTTCACCACCGCGTTTGCACACATGGACAGGCTGCTCGGGCTGGGCCGCAACGAGAGCTCCAAGATCCGCTGGAGCGGCTGCACCTCCGTTGTCTGTATAGTGGATCAGGAGACAGCCCCTGAGGAGGACCACAACACCCTGCATGGAAGGATGCTTATCGCTAACTGTGGTCAGTCTTGAATTAGCCTGGGATGAATTCCACAAAGCATGATCTCTGGTCTAGTCAGACAACTGAATTTAAGGTCCTGTATCATGAAGCATGTGCAGCGTTCTAAAATAGTGCACGTGTGGTTCACGACATCTCAATTAGACCAAGATACCTGTGATTAGTGATTCATCCCCCTACAAAATCATGTAAGGCAAATCTTGCTTCATGAGACCCTTATCATTGAAAAGTTTCCTGGATAACTGGGCAGTCCTGCTTTGTGGAATGGCTTACTGTCATGATTTTATTACCTCAGCCACAATTATTATGTAAAGATTTGATGCAGTTAGTAATGTGAGAACATAGTTAGGTGACAATAATGAAAAGAGGTTTAAATTAATTGCTCCATCAATGGAACAAAATTATTACATGGTCAGTGGTCACACAATGATGCACTTTTATAACATTCAGCTTTGCTTGGGCAGGAAACATCCATGCGGTTGTGTACAAAACTGGCAAGAGCTTCTGCTTGACCAAGGACCACAGCCTGGCAAACCCCAGGGAGCGCAAGCGCATTCTGAAGGAAGGGGGCACCATCAGCTCCAACAAGCAGCACGGCCTGGTGGAGGGCCTGCTCCGCGCAACGCGTGGCCTGGGCAACTACGGCAACCGCAGGCTCAGGAAGGTGGTGCCCCCAACGCCCTACTTCATGTCCCTGAGCCTAGACGCGTCCGTTGGCCTGCTGGTGCTGGGCTCTAGTGGGCTCTGGGACGGATTGCAGCCGGAGGAGGTCGCCCCCATCGTGCGGCGGTGCTCCCACGACTGTCTGAAGCATCACAGGCATGCCAACGCTGCCAACGGGCACCACGAAGGCCTGGACAGGTCCAAGCTCCGAGAGACCCCTGAGGACCCTGACAACCAAGAGAGGTGGAACGAGAGGCCACCATGTGGAGTTACACTGGGGGACCAACAGGGGGCAGCACCCATGAGCCAGCCCAAGAACCCCTCTGATGAGGAGGATGCAGGCAGGGATGCTGGGGTGGAAGTGGACTATGAGTGGCTTGCAGCAAGCATATGCAGAAAGCTGATGAAGGGAGCGGTGGCCGGAGGGTCCAGGGAGAACATCTCAGTCATGGTCATCCTCCTCCGAGGGCTGGACGTGCTGGGTGTCCAATCAGACAATGGGGTCTGACCACCATCAGCCAATCAGATCCACTCCTATGTACCTCTGATTTCTTGGCCAAAATGAACGTCTGCAATATGCAGTTGTTAGTTAAAACGACATAACAGCCTTGTGCTAGTATACTTAGAGCTTATTAAACATCCACACTATTAAATGTACACAATTACATCCCCTTTATTGAAAATATTAACTAGTACCTGGACAATCCTTTAGGAATAGTCTGTCACTGTTAAAGACGTTACATCACTTTGTCCATTCGGTTCTCTGACAGTCACATGGTTCATTCAGCTACATTTGGTGTTTTCAGCAGTAGGTTAGCACTTCCACGGCTACGCATTTTTAATTCAATCAAATGGGCAGTAACCAGCTCATGACCAAAACACACCTTAAATTTGTGCAATTTGTTGCTAGGAGTCTTCGAAAGGAAAAAAGAAAAAACAGAGAACTTTCAGATAAAACTACAAGACAGACCACTGCGTAAATGTCAAATTGATTCGTTAATAACACGAAGTATATTTAAAAAGACCACCATTGAACATTACTTGACCAGGTTGTTGAAATAACAAAACAAAATCTACACCCACAGTCGAGTAGCTCTGGGAAACTGTACAATTGGAACCTATGCTTTGCAAACAAGCTGAGGGTATATTTAAGCAGTGCAAAAGAGTTGACATGAATGTCAAGATTTCTCAATAGTCCTCCATAATCCCACTCTGTTCTAAATATTAATGATTACCTGCTCTACGCTCGGGAACAGCTTTCTCTTGTTTACATGGCAAGGATGTGACACACAATTCCCTGCTCTCACACACACACACACACACACAACACACACACGGCTGATCTTTTTGAGGTACACTAGTGCGAGGTAACAAGCTATGTCTAATTTTGCCTGCCTAAACACAGCCCCTAGGCCTGTACTGCTTTAATGATAAAAAGGCTGCACTGGAGTGCGCTCTCTTACAATATATTGATATCGTATAGGCTGTGCTGAGGGGAAGTTCTCCAGAACAGTAATAATGTGCTGACCCCATACCCCATATAGAGGGGACCTATGCCCACCTCCTAAGGTCCGAGAAGCATTTAATTTACTCGTCCACTGATTACAGAAAAGGCAAATGTTAAACAGGTGTAAGTGACAGAAATGGAAACAAAGTTCTGAATAATACACAGTTTTTTTTTAACTCTTCTTTTTCTTTCTTTTTCTTTTTACTGTCCATGATCTCTGCTCTCTCTCTTAAAGCACATCATGATGTCCATCAATCGAATGAGAAACACTCAGAAAACGTAACACATCTACCGTGTTTCTCAGAAGTGCCACACTGGTCAGGCAACATAGCTGTGGCAAGTCCACACCAACAGACCCTGCAGCACTTCCGGCTCCGATCTTACGGGGACAGTAGCAATGTGGGGGCTGTGCGCTGCCACCAAGCATTGCTGCAACAGGGGCTCTACACTTAACCACAGGGCCAAGGAGGAATGCTTGTTTGTAAGGAGAGTCCTTGTCTGACCCTGCGTCAATACTGTATGATCACTGCAAATACAGGTGTGGCCCCGGGCCAGGTAGAGCAAGGAAGGGGAGGCTTTGGGGTCCGATGCTTTGAGAGAGACACACACACCTTTCCCATCGAGCGCATGATGGTAGGAGCTGGATTTCACACATTTACATCCATCCACATCATGCTTAAGCCTCCCAGAGTGAGGAATCAGTCCATCCCTAAAGACATGTTTGCTCAGACACCCACACATACACGCACAAACCCGCGCACACACACCCACATGTATGCATACACACATATCTTGCATTTGGACACTCTCCTACTGGTTAGTTTTCTGGTGCATGAAAGATTACAAAATGTGTACGGGCGTATTTGTGTTTATGTGTATGTGTGTGTGTGTTTATGTGTGTGTTTATGTGTCTTTTTTAGGCTTTGTAGTGATACATGCATCTATTAATCTGATGATCATACTTTTTTTTTTTCTTTTTTTTTGTCTTCTTCAAAAATAAAAAAGTATTAGAAACATATCTACACAGAGTCTTTAGCTAATCCAGGGAGCTGGAGGGTGGTAGGAGGAGGAGGAGGAGGAGAAGGAAGAGGAGCCCCATGTCTAGATGTTATGAAGAGTCGAGTGGAGGAGAGGAGATACGATGAGATGAGATGAGATGTGTCCAGCTAGTTAGTTACTGCAACATGGTCCTTTAGTGGGCTGGGCTGTCTCTGTAAGGTCCACTCCCCGGTTGCGGCTGGTACTCGCCCCGGTTGGCTGGGGCTCGTTCTTGGGCAATTTCTTCGCTGCAGAGAAGAAGAGAGAAAGAGACTTTCAAAAAGTCCTGTTTTAGGTGTACCCATACAATACAATACATTATTACACGGCTCTTCAGAGTGCTGCAGAAAGTTCCATTCACATGAATGGGCCTTCCCAACGTTCGGGCCTATGTTAAATCTATATAATCACCTGCAAAGTATATAATCCCGCTGTCAATGGCAACGGGTTGATTAACGTCTTTCATATCCCTCCGCAAGACGTCCGTTCGCTTATTGCAATGGAATTTCATTGAAAGGGAAAGTAAGCTAGTAAGACGTTGCCACGCAACACCTGAAACTGTCAAGTTCTATCTGTGTGGCGAACTATGTATTTTGTCAGCGGAAGACACGAAACGCAGTAGCAAAATCATTTTTAAAGACCCATTGTGTTAGGTTTCTTTTCTCGTTTTGGCAAGTAGGCGCGTAATAAGCGGGATAGTGTATTGTCCGCCGGTAATTATCAGAAAATAAGTCCCTTCAGGTCAAAGCAAAACCCCTCCGCTGCGTGTTGGGGTTCTGTTCTCCCTGTCGAGACTTATTTTCTGATAATTTCCGGCGGATAATACATTATCCCTTACACATCCTATGCTTTGTGAGGTCATGGAGACCAATAATCAAGCAATTATAATTTGTCAAAACAAAACATGACATATACAACCCTGTTTGCAAAAAAGTAAGGACGCTGTGCAATATGCAAATAAAAACATTGTGTGATGATTTGCAAATTACTACAACTTAAACAACATATCAAAGGTTGAAAGTGTTGAAATTGTATTATGTAAAAAACAAGCTCATTTTGAATTCTATGCTACCAACACTTTTTTAAAAAAGGTTAGGACAGGGCAACAACAGGCTGGTAATGTTGTGCAATGCTACAAAACACGAGGAGGAACACTTCACAACTTATCAGGTTAACTGGCAACATAACTGGGTATCAAATGAGCATCCCTGGGAGGGAGTCTCTCAGACGTGAAGATGGGGAGGTATTCATCACAGCAAATAATGCAGCAATAACAATACTTTAACAATAATGGCCCTCAATGTAAAATTTGGGCATCTCGTCATCTATAGTACATATATATACCATTAAAGTATTCAGAGAATCCTGAGAAATCTCTGTACGCAAGGGATAGGGCCGAAAAACAATACTGGATGGCCATAATCTTCAAGGCCTCGGGTGGGTGGCATGGAAAACAGACCCGATTCTGTCATGAAAATCACAACATGGGCTCAGAAAAACTTCCAATAATCTGTGAACTTAGTTCAGAATTCATCCCGAAGGCTGGTTACAACTCTATGCAGAGAGCAAACTATTTGTAAAAATGACACAGCCGCCTTCTCTATGCCCACCTCACTTAAGATGGCCTTAGGTAAAGTGGAAAGCTGTCCTGCAGTCATACCAATCAAAAATTCTTCAATTCTTTTTGGAAATCATGGACTCCACAATCTGTGAGCTAAGGAGGCGAGGGGCCATCCAATATATCAGTGCATAGTTCAAAAGCCAGCATCCATGATGGAATGGGGAAGCACAGTGCATATGGCATGGGCTGTTTGCACATCTGGACACGTTGTGGAGCAACATCTGCAGCATCCAGACAGCGTCTTTGTCTGTGATGTCCTTCAATATTTCAGTCTAGGTGCTAAAATAGCCTGTCACGTTTGGCGCATCATGAAATACGGCAAAGACCCAAGCCTTTTGAGCAGCTGAAATCCTATATCAGGCAAGAAGGGGACAACATTTCATCCTGAATACTCAGTTCCTAAATGTTTACAGACTGTTGCTCAAAGAAGAGGTGATGCAACAAGGGCTAGGACGGTTTACTGCAACACAGCGGTCACGTAACGCCTACTACCTCTTCACCGCAAATAAATACACTACCGGTCAAAAGTTTGGGTTTTGAGTTTTCAGATTACATTATGTGCCATCATATCATGAAACACGGCAAAGACCCAAGCCTTTTGAGCAGCTGAAATCTGTCTATTCTGTCAGGTATTCTGTCTATAATGGTGTGGAAAGGAAATTTCTAAGTGACAACAAACTTTTGGCCAGAAAGGAGACATAATGAAACTATTTACTCCATTAAAGTTTAAACAGAATTTAAAAATATGTTAGTTTGTTAAATTACCAACAACATGTAGGCTACCTTTGTTACAACCTTGACGCAGCCATTAAAAAGTCCGGTACAGTCTTAACAGTAAGCCTCATGAATGTAACAGTGCTACAATCGTGACATAAACTGCTTATTTTTTAAATGTCAGAACCATTTACTACAGTGATCAGTGAAAATTCGTAATCCATAACTCGCAATCAATATTCTCAATTACATGTGTTGTCTACATTGTTTTTTTTTTCGTTTGTTTTTTTTGGGAAACAACGTTGTTCTAAAATGATCAGTACCAAATTAATACACACATTTAAACCACAACAAATACAGTTTTACCAATACAGCCACTACTTTAAACCACTACAAATACTTTTGAATATAAATGATCCACAGTGATGAGCAAAAATGCTGATTACAGTAAATATGTTCCAACTTGTTACGCCTTGTATGTGACAGAGATTTTGTTGATTCATACCAATAGCCATGAAGATTTCGTTGACATTCATGGATGTCTTTGCAGAGGTCTCCATGAAGAGCAGGCTGTTGTCATCCGCGTACGACTGTGCAAGCTGCACACAGAGAGAAATTCAGGGGTCAGTGTCACCTTCACACATAACAACAAGGCTCACCAAACAGATCGCTTCAATTCTACTCCTTCACATTGCACACCATCTAAAAAGCTAACCACCACTATGCACCATATTACATTTATGACCACACATAGTTTGTGCTGGGTTACTACAAAGCAAAAAGGTGCTGGCTAGAATCGTGACAATGCAGAAAAACTGAACAACCTATGGTTGGCAATGACGAAGCTCTACAAGGAGACAAACCTGAAAGTCCAGGGCTCTCTTGTTGGCAAGGTCGGCCTTGTTACCTGCCAAGGCTATTACGATGTTTGGACTGGCTTGTCTCTGAAGTTCCTTCACCCAGTTTTTCGCTCGTGCAAATGATTCCTGACCAAACATAATGAGGATAATTTCTTTACTACAAGCATTCAAAAATTACAAACAAAAAGTTAGATTTCAATCGCCTAAATATGTGTCCACATCGGGCAAAAACTCAATAAGGAAATCTTTTTGATTTTGGATTTGTTTCCCTGACAACAAGTGTCCATGTCAACAATCCATTAGCCAATCATCAGGGGTCTCTCAGCTCACCTCGTTTGTGATGTCGTAGACCACGATGGCAGCCTGCGCTCCCCTGTAGTACATGGGTGCCAGACTGTGATAGCGCTCCTGTCCTGCTGTGTCCCAGATCTCAAATTTGACTGTTGTGTCATCCAAACACACTGTCTGAGTGAGGAAGGCAGCTACAGGACCACACACACACACACACACAGACACACACAAACACACACACACACACAATTACAAAAAAATAAAAATAGAGTTGGGAAAGCCGTAGGGCTGTGATAACATCAGTGTCCTCAACCAGATTTCACATATGCACTTCTCTTAAAACAGGTGTAGAGAGGAATTTGGGTGGAACGGACAGGCACTGAATCACCAGTAGAAGAGCCAAGGTAAGGAGTGGATATAACCTAGAAAACTATCGGGAACTAGTGCTGACACAAAATTAACTTGAGGCATATGAAAAAATGCTGGCTTCAGCCTTAGGTTTTACTTTTACTTCCTCAGTAACTACCATAAACCTCAACACATCTCACTTCTCCTCAACTTACTCCATACTATGATGGCGGATTCCTTGAACCACCACTCTGGCGTTTAAGTACACTGCAGCGTGACACATAAAGGTGCAGTCTGTGATTTTGGTTGACAGGTTGTTAATATATGAGCTCCACAGGCAATGAGTAAAACCCCTTGCTCATGCTCCTGAGGACGTGGAATGTGATGTATGGCTTGGCCCATTTACAGAACCAGGGCTGTACACAACGAAAACTGAAGTTTTTTTGAGGACATGCACTGAAAGCAAAGCTATGAGGAGCAACTCTCTAATTTGACAAAACATTGTACTGAATTAGAATCACTGCACCTTTAAACCACTGCTTCAGTATTGCCGCAGTAAATAAAAAAATAAATAAAATAAAAAAACCTAGATATTTCATTACCCATTTGTCTCACCTCCTATTGTGCTCTCCTGAAATTCATGAAACTGGCCTTTGACGAACCGGAGCACCAAACTGGACTTTCCCACAGCCGACTCTCCGAGCAGTACCAGCTTGAACTGGCAGATTTTATTGCCGGCATTCGGCCCGTTGGGTCTTGTAGCACCACCCCGACTTGCCATAACCTAGATGCCACACTGCTGTTCAAAAAGGTGAGGAGAACAGGAAGATGGGATGAATTTGGGAAATGAAAAGTATACCTTCACTGAACCAAAATACCTCAAAATAACTGTCAGAGATACAGCAAAAGAGAGTGAAACAGTGTTCCCCTGTGGCTGCCGGTAACATAAAGGTCTGTAGCAGCAACAGTTAAAAGTCAACACAAATATTTAAGTATATAAAGATTTCTAAAAAAAAATACTACTAGCTGTTGTACTATTTCAAGACCAGCCCCACATTTCACCAACACCTAGTTAAGCAATTCTGTTTCGTTTACTTCACCAAGGGATGAAGTCAAGCTAAGAACCAAATCCTGTATTTACACATTCCTGTATGACTCGTATTTAACCACCGTTTGGTTTTCAGTAAGCATGCTGATTTAACTCAGTACATTGGTACATCGTTGTTGTGACCATAAATAGTCAATACAAACAGGTACCCTACTATTTACCTAACTTTATGTAACGCCAATGTACCGGAATCAAACAGTCAAAAGACTTTCTTCTGACTGACATTTGTGACAATGTATTTTGTCAGTCTACTCTCATATCTAAATTATGAGACAGGGCATAACAAGCAAACAAGCTGAGACGGCTTGCTGTTTGCCCTCAGCTTCAGCTCCTCCATGCAAACGAGTTCTCTCAACGTCATCGAGCAAGCTAACTTTCAACATTTCAATTCGACTAATTCTGATTGTACCTCGAGAACATAACGTTACACAAATGTGTAGATTTCGACGAGCTAGGATAAACATTTGTCACTCACAGAGCAAACTCCAAATGTGTAATGTTAGGACCTAGTAACGTTATCATGGGGCACATCATAATTGAGCAACAAGCTGTGTCATGTAGCTTGCTAGCTAGCTAGTTAGCTGGATACCTTTCTCCAGCTACCCAGCTAACTATTAGGCTACTGACCAGTCCGAGAGACAATAAGTTACATGCACTGATTACAAAAGTGACAAACTTTCTAAACTGACAAAGTAGCTAAGGTGTCCAAATATCGTAATTATATGTACTGTTGTGTATATGCCGCTGAACAAAGTGGGTGTCTAGCTGGCTGTCACTAACAAACTAGACTTTTGCGAGACTGGTATTTTAGCTTGCTAGCTACTGCTATCCACTTCTAAAATAACACGTTTTTCGACGCAGATGCCAATGTCAGCGAGTTAGCCAGCTAGCAATCTTGCATAACATCACACAGTTTTTGACACAAGAAGTAAAATCTGATAAAGTACAATGCAATCTAAGCTAGTTAGCGTTAACGTTACATCTCGGTAGAAATATCACTGATAACGATACGATACGGAACACGGAACGATAACGTCAACTTACCGCTTAACAATGTCGCACATAAGTGTCTGATCTATTGAGGTGCCAAATTTCCAGGCCTCTGTTTATAACAAAGCTAGCATAGGTAATCAAGTTCCTTATTCGTGTTTGCTAACAAAGTAGCCTGTAGTATAGCTTGCTGGGCAGCTAATGTTGGCTAACCTAGCTTGCATTTAACCAATGGCAAAAAATACTCCAAAATGACATAACCGGACACTTGAAAATGGTTCAGAGGCTTACTGTTACCTTCTCCAGAAGAAAACGATAAGGGCGCCTAACGACGACCACTAATCGGCGATATTTTCGCGTTTTAAATAGTGGTCAACACCAGAGAAATGATCTGCTTGCTAATGTCTTTCCTTCCTTTTCTTCGCAACTTCCCTCTTTGCCTCAAAACGTCGGATGACAGATCGTATGGCTGGATTTGACATCTTTTACGTAGAGCAATGAAATGGCCAATCAGATCTCCCGTCTTAAAGTTGTCCTTCAATTTAGGCTAGCCTACTCTAAGTGCCTAACCTTTAATTGCTTCTCTCTAAGATACCCAAATTCAGCCTGTTTATAGTGACAAATTACTAATTTTGGTTAAAGTAAAGGGAGCAACACATAGACTATGCTTTAGCCTAGGGCCTATGAATGAATGGAAAATCAAGACCAGGAGTCAGGATGGTCTTGATTTTCCATTCATGAAACCAAAAGCAGTCATCAAAATAATTTCACTTTTTATTTTGGCTACTAAAGATAAATTCATGTTTTGCGACCAGAATTCTATTTATTTGAGTAATTTGACTTTATGTCAGTATGATTTCGGCCATCTCTGGCCTATGTTGTCTGAAATGGAATAGAAATAAACATTTTGATTTGAACACACATTGTATTTCTTTCTTTCTTTTTTCTGTTTTGATTGAATGGTGTTTTAAGCAAAGATTCTATAGCGCTACCTTACGTCACAGACAAGGCCTTCTCTCATCTTGCTGAACTTGTTGCCAGGAAACAGGTTGTAAACATCCTGATAGCCTACTTTGTATCTTTTTCGCACAATGAAGGACATAGCTCTGTGAGTGACTGTAGCCTATGCATGCCTACGCTAAGTTAAACTGGATAGCTCCAAATATCTCTGATTTTTAGAGGACACGAAGAAAATGACTTTGGTAAAGGACAGATTCCCAAGCATTCCAACGGTAACACTACGTTTTTTTTAATATCCTAACGTTAACAGTGTGCAACCCAACACCATTGTCCCACTTGTCAGGCATGTTAGATTGCTTGATTGCTTCTCTGCATTTGAAATTTGTAGTTCACAGCATATCTTTGCTCTTTGACTAGGCAGGGAAACGAATACCCTTTGGTGACCGGGTGAAGACATGTTTGGAGTTAGCGTCACGGGTAAGTCATGGGTTCAGTCATTTAGCAACGACAGAATCATGCAGGCCTAGCCGATTTCTAAATAAACTGCGAACTAGAAATAAACTAGCTGTTTAAAGGGTGCCATACTAATACAATGTCCCAGATTTGCGTAAGTAGGCTGATAAAAGTTCAAAAATAATGTCAAAAGAAACTAATCTCCCCTCATTTATCAGCACACCTTTATAGATTAAATGTAATGCCGCAGTCTATATGAATCCTAACAGACATATGACTTAATACTGATTGTAGGCTATCACACCACCTGTGGTGAAGAAGTTTCTCAATACCACTCGCCCTGAGGCAGGAGTCATCCGTGTGTTCTATGGGAAAGCCAATGACCCTGATATTGCCAGCAATCAAATGCATGGAGTGATAACCAGAAAATCTATTACTGTAAGTTGGGCCAAAATGTAGTTCTGCTAAATAAGCACAATTAATAGTACCATCATCAGAGCTTACTTAACCAAAACTGGTTCTGATGAGTAATGCTGTCAATTGTGCTTGTTTGTCCTGCAAAAACAATGAACATTTGCCACTTTTCAAAGGAACGTAAACACCAAATGCAGAGTGCCCTGTTTGTTGTCAACGTGTTGGTTTTCACTTTGCAGAGTGGCTCGCTGATAAATCCTGCACCAAAGACCCGGTTTCAGCAGAAGCTGCAGCAACTTGATGAAGCCCTGTATGCAACCCACCAGAGAGCTCCCCTTGGCAGGTCTCATGACCAAAGGTCTGGGCTGCCTAAGTGGTTTGACCTTAACCAAACTACATTTGGTGTGAAGAACATTCACTGTAAGTATCATTTACTCTAGGAGGTATAATTGAGTTATTAGTCCTTGCAAACTTATATACAGGTAACAGTTTTGTTTTTCAGTATAATTTAATAATCATTGTCTATTATCTTCTCTTTGCCCTTATGGATGCATTGGGGCCACAGGCCATTATAAAGACAGATTCAAAATGATTTTGTGGCAGTAATTATGCCTGAGAAAAAACTGTTATCTATGCAGGCATCAACGACGCACAAAAAATCATCAACCCTCCTAAAACCTCTGAGCAAGTGGAGAGAGATTTCCAGGAAGGCCATCAGTATTATGTGCGGTCTCATAATGCTTACTTTGTAGGTGAGTCAGCTGATAGCATGAATAAAAGAGGTTGCATGGTCTAGATGAAATGTGTGAATTTGAAAATTAGTCAGTAGCATCTGGAAACATTCAAAGTTGACTTCAATCAGTCTTCGATGGGGTCCTTTGTCCATTCCAATGGACAATGTTTTTTTTTTAAAATCCTTACCAAAAGTTATAAATCTTTCATATGATATTTTGGCATGTATATGTAATATTTAGCATGCCATGTTTACTTTAAATGCAATTTAATTTAAACACAAATTATGTACTGTAACATATGATATATTAGAATTATGATTGATTAAAATATGGCCTTCTTTTCCTACCTACCTCAAGGTCAGCCATGCTGAAAAAAGGGGTGCGGTCTACAGCCATCCACTTTAGTTGATGTTGACCACTTTGATTGGCTTATAGACATCCAATCAAATGTATTTATGCATTTCTGTGGAATTATAATAATTATATAAAATTATTATAATCTATATCAAGACAGCCAAGATAAGTTATGTGCATGGGAATTAATGGGGGTTATGAACGGGATTATGCAATCCCCTAATTGCTGCACTTAACATTATCATGTAAAACAACCAAACTGCTTCATAATGTATGCTGTGCATTGTTGTTAAAGACAGGTCTGGCTCACAGTGCTGGTATTCAAATGCCATGTTTTACATGGAGTGATGCTGACTCTGTGCAGGTGAGCGCGTGGACAGGGCATACGATTGGAGACACTGTGGGAAAGACATCAGGTTCGGAGTGCCCACCCCCCACCATAATGATGGACGCAATGTCTCCAAGTCCCTCCACTGGCCATGTGATAACCAAAAGTGAGCAAACCCCAGTTCATTTTTGTTATTTGTTTGCTTAATGTAACAGTTGCCTTGATTTTGTCAAAATATTACTAACACACATAGTACCTACCAAACCTACCAACATTATTGCCTTCATGTAGGTGTTGTCCTTTTTGTGATATGGGGACAAAAACTTCAAAACACAAGGGATGAGTTTTAGGGTGGTTAGGGAGATGCTTGTCTAAGATACAGTTCATATTTTCAAAAAGCCTTCTAAGTTTCAGTCTGTTTGTCAGAGTAACTAAAACCATAGGTCAAAACCATAGGTAAAACCATTGGTAATTGTTATATCAATACCTGTTTTGGTTACTTATTTACCATAACAAAAATAGTGTTGCCATGTGTTTTTTTTTGCTCCTACAGACATAACAGTGCACTGATTGTCTCACAGCAGTGTGATGACTTCAGAGAAAGGACTCAGCCCCAAATAGGCAAAGTGCATGATCCGTAAGTCTATCAATGGCACCATGTCCATTTTCACAATTTGTAGTAATTCTCGTTATTAACTATAGTATTTTTATGACAGAATTGCAGATAGTCTGAAGCTTCCGGCAGATCACACATTTGGAATCTTGTTGAGACCTGACAAGTTTGGTGAGTCAGTTGCAAACTCACTGTAGATAGGGTTTTGTAAACCCATACCAGCTCTGGTCACCAGCTATCAGTTCTAGCAATAAATAAAGGGGCAAAACTATTTTCTTTTTGGAGGAAGAATGCTGTAAGATTATTTTACATAAAGTGCGAATGCAGGCGCCTCTGAGTTTAATGAGTCGTTTGGAACCTCTTTTAGCAGAAGTCTGGCTTATAGATATAGATTTTGTTAGCACAGTGTTGATGCTGAGAAAGTGTTCTGTCTTTTCAACCTTAGATAGGACCCATAGATTTTCAAGCCATATCATATGGTATTAGATTATTTGTTTTTTACATAGTTGTTCTTTATAGTCATTTTTAGCAGTACTAGATGGTCATCAAATGGCATTGAACACCTGGGAAATTAGACATCCATCTAAAGAAACCTCAAAGCTATTGTTCATTTTATTGTACAAGTCTAATAGTTGTGTGTAGTGTTGAGAGGAAACTCATGGTAACCATCAGAGAATAGAATATTTTTATTGGACGGACATAAATGTATTCTATTTTCAGAAACTATAATCCATGTTTCATTAATGATAGAAATACATGTCAGTGACTTGAATGTTGTATGAAAACCAGAAATGAAGGGAATTTCTGATTATGAAAAACACAATTTATTGTACTTAGCAACGTTATAGGCAATAATAAATTTAATTAATGAAGTCCAAGGACTTTTTATGTGGTATGATTAGGTAGTCATAAACATGATAATTGGTATATAATAGAATGAGTTATGTTGTATAATCTCCAAAGGACATAATTTGAGGTGTCAATCTTGAGGCTTTAGAAAGCTGATAAAAAAAACTAGATGTACCTCATAGCGGTACAACATATGACCGCCGCTCAGTCCTGTACATCCTCTCCGCGAAAATAAATCACACTTGTGATTCCTATTCCATCCCCTACTCTTGCAACTTTTAGATAGATAGATAGATAGATAGATACTTTATTGATCCCCAAGGGGAAATTCAAGAAACTTTTGTGTATGCTTGTATGTGCGTGCCTGTGTGTGTGTGTGTGTGTGTGTGTGTGTGTGTGTGTGTGTGTGTGTGTGTGCCTGTGTGTACTTGGCAAACCCCCAGAGGATGTCAGGTTAATCATACACATGACATTTGGTGCAGTTCAGAACATCTCAACTGAAGACACAATTGGATAACTGCACGCAATTGGATAACACTATACCATGTTTACTCTGAATGATTTCGGACTTCGACGCAATCGGATAACACTACGACCAATGTGTACTGTCCTCCAACGTTGCAGCGCTGTCTTCATCAGTTTAGCTGGTTCCCTGGAATGCAAGGGGTAAAAGTAATGCGCATCATTGCCAGAGTGTCTCGCAGAGACAATTCCATTGTGCTCTTGCGAGAACTCTAGATTTCCAGGGTACAAAGTAATCACCTCAAATATCAATAAAGAAAGCTGATCCCAAAACCTGTTACAAAGTATTTTTGACAAGTTGCTACAGTTGCCACCCTAAAAACAGTGAGGACCAAGTGAATTTTCAGCAAGTGTACGTTTTGGTGTTTGTGCATGAAATAGTCTTGTATACAAGACTGAAGTGATCGTCTCAGATATGGGTCCAGCAAAGCCTTGCACCATCAAAGCGCCGTACCCCATGCCTCTGGGCACACCTGAGACCAGGGGATTGGCTTGGGTCCTCCGGGCATGCCCGTGGACAGCAGCAGGGCCCACATATTTGATCTCATTCCTGCCGTTATTGCTGTTGGCTTTCACTGCTACTGCCCCTTCTGTGAGGCTTCAAACTGTAGACTCAGACTTGCTTTGCAACTTAAAAAAGTTTAGTAACATTTAGCTTAGCAGGTTTGTGTGTACTGTATTGACATTTATTTCATTTATGGGAACATGACACCCATGTTTGGTAGTCATGTAGACTAGTGTAGCATTGGTGACATTTCCCCTTCTTCTTGCGGTTGTCTACAGATGCTAGGGACCTAATTCACGCCATTCCACCATCCAACTACCTCCGAGGGAAGGACCGACAGCAGACTCTAGTCAGCGTTGCTCGCCAGCACCTGAAGAAGGCCAATTATCGCAACTTCAACTCTCTGCTGCAGGCCTTCAGACACTATGACAAGGTCATTTGTTCTCTGCATGCTGCAAAGCAGCAATATGTACACAGTTATATGACCTGAAGTGACCTCTATGTCGTGTACACATTCTCCTTAAACTCTTCCCACATCTTTATCTCCGGTACTTGTGTATAGTTTAACAGTGTCAGCATTAATCCATCTCAGTCTCTCACTGTATTGGTTGATACTCAAAGAAATGATGTAGCATATACAGCTCTGGATAAAATTAAGAGACCACGGCACATTTTTCTGATGTCCTTTGAATATTTGAATATGATCGTCAACTCATTCAAATGTCACCCAGCAGCCTTAGGATGACATCAGAAAAATGTGCAGTAGTCTCTTAATTTTTTCCAGAGCTGTATGCGTATTGTACCATATACAGCATGTTGGCATATTTCATGTTATTAACACAATTCGGACTCCACAGAAGGGGCAGGGAAAGATCGACAAAGAGGATCTCCAGGCAGTGTGCCGTCAGTTTAATCTGGACCTTAGTGGGCCGGTGTTGGATAGCCTCATGGAGTGCTGTGACAAGGACAAAGACGGGTACATCAGCTTCTCAGAGTTCGCCAACTTCCTCAACTGGAAAGACAAAATGCCCATCAACAGATTAGAGCAGAAGATTCTCACTAGAGGTGAGCACAGGTGGCTTGTTTCGTAACTAAAAATAAAACAACAACTTGAATTGCAATAACAAATAGCAGACACATAGAAATCAAAGTATAGCAAGAATTAAAAATTGCAAATATGTAACTGACAGATTTCGCTGCTGGTTTGTGATGAATTACATATCAAAAAATAGATCTAGATTTACAATACACAATTGTTTTGATTTGATTTGTTCGATTCTGTATTTTTACTATGTTTAGATTAATAGGTGTTTAGATGTTTATGTTTAGATTCATGTTTAAATTAATAGGTGTTTCCTCATTATTGCTGGTTATTTGGAGGAACTATCACTGTGTACTGCTGAGTGAAGTACTGTGGCACTCTCTCATGTGTTTCAGAGCGCAAGGTCAGCACGGCTCCAGCCAGCATGCAGAGAGAGGGAGGCCTGGTGTCGGACGCGGCGTCCCTGCTCAGACCCGACGACCTGGAGCCTGTGGAGCTGGGAAGCTGGCTGAAGACCCCCAAGACTCTGCCTCACGCCAGAAGCACTCCAAACGAGTTTGCCACCTCATCATCGCAGATTGGAGCTGTTGTGGGTAGAGCCTCCACTGCCAGTGCGTAGATTCAACTCAAAATCCTTCTGTGAAATAAAGATGCTGTGTAGAGTTAATGCATTTAATATTCATTTTGTTCAATGAATATGTGTGATTACCTGTAAGGAATTTAAAGGAATGTTGAGTAGTCAGTTTTTTCTTCTCCTCTTCCATATCAATGGAATTGAATTCCATGGGAAATTATGATCAGCAGACTGATAAACAACAAACATGAATGTTGCATGAAATTAATAAACTGAGTAGACGGCTGCAGTTGTCCGACAAGGCAATCTAGTTTGACCTGTTCATTCCTCTTGTGCTGGAATTTCAGATGTGCCGACCCACGGAGTCCCAACCGTACGCCTGGATTTGCCCGCACCACGCGTCCGCCGCGTCAGTGACCGCACCAACTATGGAGATCAGGCCTCAGCCTACGACCTGCTCTACCCACCTCTCCACTCCCTGTGGGGCGTGCATGAGGAGCACTTCTTCTCTGCGCGGCCCAAAGATGAGGTGAGGACTCAGGAGTTCAAAAAACACTTTATTGGCTATCACATAGTGATAAAGAATCGCAAGGAATCTTGGAATCTGCACACTAGCTCCCCTGTTTTTCTTGTTTATTACAGTTTACACCATAAGTTACGTTTCAAGCCTCAGTTCTTCATCAGACTGATAATTTCTAATAAACAAGAAAAAAAGGAGAGCTAGTGTGCGGATATTCCTTGCAATTTTTTACGCCTTTATTTTTTTTATCCAGCACCTGTATTTGGATGTGCGCACGTTACATTTGTTTGGATTACTATCACATAGTGATCTAATTTTTTTTCTTGAGTCTGAGGCTCATACTAGTAGGGTCAGGGGATCATCCAAAAATATCCATAAATAATTCAACAAGACTAGCTGCGCTAAGCTGCCTTACTAGGTAGTGTCAGTGTATTTGTCCTTGCATGTTGAACTTGCATGTTGAACTTGCATGTTTAACTTGCATGTTTAACTATGCTTTAACTTGTATGTTTAACTTGCATAGAGCAGTGGGAATGACAGATTTCAACTCTGACTCTGAAACAGTAGCATTGATATCTTAGTTTGCACAATTAAAGGCTGTCAATGTATCAGTGTGCTCCAGATCCATCCAGACCTTTTGTTTTTCTAGAGAGCTATTGACATTTTGATGCATAGTGGCGCTTGTATCAGTGTCTGACATGCTGTCTGATTCCCTGTGTCTCTGTGTGCTCTTCAGATTTCGGCAATATTCCGGAATGCTGGAGTTAACGTCTCTGAGGAGGCCTTTGAGGAGGCATGGAGGATGGCGTCCACGAGGCATCCTGATGGGGAAGTGTGTGTCGAGGGTTTCCGGAATGCACTGCGAGAAATTCAGGCTCATTGAAAACTTCCACTTGTCCATCGTGGTCCAGTTTTCTGCAGTTATGTGCACTTGATAGAATATGTATTTTGAACTTGATCTTGATAAGAAAAATAAATAGACCAGAGGTTATGAACTTTGTGACCTCAATTAAGTGAGGACATTTTTTTTTTTTTTTACAAGGACCTTCTCCCCTAGGCTTTATTATAAGGATAAATGTTGATATGTTCGGATGTTGGTCGAACCAGATTATATAAAACAGCTGAAAAGGCCAAAGATAATCTGAGAACAAAGAAGTCTGACACATTTGAGCTGTCAGTGTATTCTTACATACCTGTGCAGCTTCAGACCAGATCCCAGATCAGAGTAGAGTCACATCCAAAGTGAACTGTGAATATCATGACTGACATGTTCTGAGTGTTGCTGTTAGATTCGGTGCTAATTCTTCTGAAGCCTTTGATAAGATTTGCGCACATATTTACCCCCGTAATTCTATTAATCAGCTTCTTAGAGAGAATCTCTCAAAGCCTAATTAAGTCTGAAGCTTTTGAGAAACTAATCACATGACACTCAGAAAGCCATAGCAGAACAAACACTGACATAGGCACCAGCATGTGTGCCTTGCACACACACACACAGACACACACACACACACACACACACACACACACACACACACACACACACACACACACACACACACACACACACACACACACACACTCGCACATGTTCACACTCACACATTCATAAATACAAGATATTGTGAAATTACTACAAAATTACACTAACTAGAAATTACACTAACTAGACACATTAGTTTATGCACTTTAAGCAGATTAATAATAATAATAATAATAATAATAATAAAAGATAGATCACTCACTAATCCTCAGGAAAACCTTAGAACAAAAAGATATGACAAATTAATAAATGTCAGTGATTTTTTTCAGTCATTATTACCAGCTTCTAGCATTTATATGCCCACTTAATAGTTTGACACAGAGCCGTGAGAAATTGGTTAATATGGATTTACCACATTTGCTTCAATTGAAACATTAGGTAGGCTACCACTCTCTTAATCGTGTTATGACTTGCTAACAAACATGTGACAAAAACCCCCACGCAAACTTGGGTAGACCCTAATCATTACTGGGTATGAAAATTAATATAATCCCGCATCATATTCCACTGTGGCATGGTTTAATGCATTCTTTTAAATGGCACCATTCTATGGCTCTCCATCGTTGCCAAGGAATGCATCTCTAATAATGTCATTTGAGGAGTTTGTCAGCTGAAAGCGATGACATGCAAGCTTCAAAGAGACACTGTCAATCCCTCCTTGTGAAACAAAGCATGTTAATCACATGTCTAAATTATTTTCTAGTAATTTAGCTGCAAATACAATAAATAATGCATACTGTGAAATGGAAGAGATGAATAATCACATTTATCAAAGTCACCTTCGCAACAAGGTAATGATTTCAATAGCCAGGGCTGACACTCAAGCAGCAGTGAAGGTTTTGTCTTTTCATTTTAGTCATTACATTCTCATATGCATATAGCAGATGGAGAGAGTGAATACTAATTGCACGAAAGGATTTTAATTCTTACTCTTATGTGTCACAAGAGGTCATGTCATAATTTTGATTTTGTTTTTGTTCTTGAACATTCAAGCCTAATATTATTACAGCCCACACACAATATGTCACTTATTGTTAATTTTGCTAAATGTATCAGAATGTAATTAAAGGATAATTAATTGACCATATGTCAGGCTTAAAATCCACAATGTGATTAGAGACCCCAGAAACAGTATTTGGTATTCATGTAATATTCTGTATTGTATCAAAAAAATGAACTGTTACTTTTAATGCGCGTCTGTTAATTTCTCCCTGATTATCATTCGGGTGTTTTTGAAAAGCTACTCAAGATGCAAATGTTCCGAGGAAGTTCTCCTACACAAATGTCAAATGTAGGCCATCATGACATAAATATACTTAAGACAGAAGTAACTTCATGTCAGTGCAATGATATTTCACTCCCAGTAAAGTGCAAGCACAAAAGTTCTAAAGATATAAAATGCTGTTCACTTATAAAGGACTTTTCTAAATGAAATTTTTAAAAAAAGGGGGGGGGGGGTTATCAGGTGTATTAAGTGTGATTCATAATTTACAAACAAGTGTACATTTTCGTAGTTCTGATGACATTTTGTCTAAGCTAAGGTCTACAAAGAATTTTATTTTCAGATACGGGTAGGCATGGGTTAGCACACTCTAGTGGCATATTCTAGGAAATAATTAACATTGTGAAGCATTTCATGAAGCAATTTAATGACAAAAAAACTTTGGATGATCTTTGTATTAATAGGCCTGCATTGAGGCATATTGACAGAATAAAACCTTCATTAACAATAACTATGCATTTCCAAAAGGAATTTAAACAGACTGACCTATTAGAGTAGTGTTTTTGTGTGAGTAGCCTGTGATCCGTTTTGTGAAATGAGTGATTCCATTTGTACTAGTCCCATGCTTCCAAACCTGCTCACCTGAGGATGAACCTCCATCACAAGTTCAGTCCTCCACAGTCAAAGTGCCCAGAGTAAATAGAACATTCGGTTAGCCATACAAATTGTTGAGTTTAAAGTTGTGCCTCTAAATGCTGTATGCAGTCTATTGTAAACACAGGAGACAAATTGGGTTAACCCATGAAATAATTTATTGTGTTTGAGCAATCGGTGTGTAACTGTATGACATTAAGCCCACAACAAGTTTTTGCAACAACAAAAAAAGTTTTTTTCCAAACTGAGGTAAAGAGAAATTTAATGTGTTCCAAGTGTACACTTGAAACGACACACAGGAATTATACAAGATATCACTCCACACCAAACTGGCCAAGCATCTTGTGCAGTCCAGCGTTATTAATGTTTTTGCAGGAGGGGCATGGTTCCGTTGAGGTTCTGTCAGTGGTGACTAATCCTGAGGTCGACTTTGGAAGAGTTCTGGTTAGTGTACAGTAGTTCAGCGTGAGGGTGCAGAGAGAAAATGGGAGTGTGGCGGACATCCACAATGTCCTCCATGTGAGGCACCATTTGAGGCTTGCACGTCACTCCAGCTGTTTCCAGTGCCAGATGTGTGTCACCGTCCAGTCTGGTTCGACTCCCCTGGTCAGCTCCTGGTGAAACCTACGCAAGGACAGGAAGGGAGGTGGGGGTGGAACACATACCCAGAAGTATTAGATCATTAGATCATCTTCTGTATGCATTTATCCAACCTACATTTCCACAAACTTGTTAATACACACAAAAAACTCAACCCAACTGAAGAAAACAGCTGGAATAATTGGGGATGGCTCTGTATGAGATTCTACACCATGACTAATTTGTTCCTTTGTGTCTGAAGTGATTAGAGGAGTCAAAGTGTGAGTAGGTGACAGATGGAGATATTTGCAGATGTGCAACAGAGACACAAAGGAAAGAGAAGTGTGTGTGTGCAAACAGCTCAGAGCAAACCGATTAGCAATAATATATCCATCAAACCACTGCTGAAAATGAATGCCTGCCATAAGCTAAGAATCCATTAACTAAATAAAAAACACTTAAAGCTAGCTCTGACTTCATCAATCAATGGCATCAATTTCTCTAAGAATCTTCCTCAAGAAACTTTGGGGCTATTAAAAGTCTCCTCGGTTTATCAATCAAACAAAACAACTTAACAAGATGACTTCCTTTCTTAACCCCTTGATGAGGGACACCATTTGGGAGGGTGACACACTGGCACTTTCAATGTGTGACAAATTAATGCCATCATGGGTTAAGACTCCATAGTGTTTACAACTGCAAGTGAATCCTCTACATCAAAAAAATTCTTCCTCTACACGAAAGTGAGGCAGACTTGTCTCTTACTCATACACAGCGGTCACAATCTTCTTAGATGGGTCCTCTCCGCTATCCTCTACTCTGAAGATCCGTGTGCTCTCAGGGTCCTCAGGGATATCTGCATCTGACAGGTGCCACAAGCGCATCAAGACGTAACAAAATTTCCTCCCTGGGGATGATAACATGAACCATTAGCACTGCATTTCACACAGCTAGATGATGTTCATGCCCTTGTGTGAAGACTTTGTGTCCATTGCAAGTCCATAATATTAACTTGACTTGCAACTTATAAGACGCTGATGCTTTACTTAGATTCCAATCACATAAAACCCCTTCTCTTATAGAGCACATTAGTTGACATGACACTGAAATATGAAATATGGAGATGAGACAGTCAACACTGTACCTCTATTATCAAAGATCACAGAGACGTCTTCAGGAAGTAAAAACACAATATCATCTGAAGAGATAGCTATGTTTCTTCTCTGGACATCTGATAAAACTTTGTATTTCGTCTTGACTCTTTCAACAGCCTGAAATACAGATAGTTATTCGGCTGAGAACTCTTATGAAACCTCTGCAATCTCAAAATATTTCCACCAGTAGGCCTACTCATGTGGGCACAAAGCTGTTTGTTTAGTACCTCATCAGACATAACACCCCTCAAATCCTCAAACTTGCCATTGGAGACCATTGTAGAGACGTGTACCACAGCCTAAGAACAAAACCCACACAATATGATTAACATTTGTTTCATAAGTTGATATGTTATTTTCTGACAGTTGCCTTCATGTTATTTGAACACTCATAATCATCAAGGCAGAAACATAGTTTTCCTTTGACAATTTTCACAATGTTTCAACAGTGGCACAGCAATGACAGCTCAATAAGTGCAAAAGTAGCTACCTGCTTCACTCCAGTATCAAATTCCACGCTAGAAATATTTATATCAAAATAGAGTTCAATGAAGACAATTATAATTTTATTTCGTATCCATGAGATGGGATCTGGAATGCCCACGACAGAGATGGCTGGTCGTCTCGACTTCTTGGGCTCATTGTCACTGTCGCTGCTGTACTGTCTGAATCTCTGACAGACAAATAGCGTATTTTGTCTCCTCAGATTATGCAAGGTGCAATAAGAGAACTGTGTCCCTTCCAGCGGACGGGAGCTGCATGGTTGTAGAAACGCCCAGGAGCTGAATGGGGTCTGGTTAGCAGGAGGGTTTCTCTTCCAAGGACAGGCCAACGGCTTGCACCTCATAATCCCTCCAAGTTCACGGCACGTTGCAAAGTAAGTGATGCGCTGCATTACGAGTCCCTTCGGCCCTTAACAAAAATAAAAACAATATAGTTCATTATGCATGTGGTGACGGGGATGCCGTGTCCCCTTTACAGTTTGCTTCCGGTCAACCTTATGCAACTGTCTCCCGCTGTACCCATAATGCTTTTGGAGAGAATAACCAGAATTGAGACAAATTCGAGGCAATCCAGTAGATGGAGACACATCCTAAATTGTAGATTGGTTATGCCGAAGGTAACCTCACAAACTTCTGTGGCCTCTGTCCGCGCGTAAAGTGAGTGCGTAGCATGGTAAGGTGAGTACATAAGGTGAAAGTAGGCGACTAGATTATTCTAAAGACATCATTTACTTTGGTCGTGTCTTTTACATGGATTGTTTTATTAAATATAGATATTTTTTAAGACTTTCAAGAAAAACACATTCCTTTGTGAATTTTACGCATTTTCAACATAAATTTAGGGAATGCGTTAGACCTATCTCGCTTTATCAAATTAGCCGTATTCTATATAAAAGTCTCCAAACCAAATGAGCACATTATGTGGGACAACCTATGGTCAACATAGCTGATTAGTATTCTGAGTAGCCTGCATACATTCCTCTTGATAACAAACAGAGCAATCTATTCTCATTTCATACCTGGGACTAAAGTAGCCTAACATTTTCGAGTCGTTTCCGCTCGGAGCATCTCCGCCGAGCCTGCAACACAGGTGCAAAAAAATCATTGTTTCAAACGCTGAAAATTTGATCAGTAGACCAAAACATCATTACGCTCCCGCTGTTAGTGGTGATTACAGGTCACAAGCATTTGTGTTCGTGCTGTATTTCTATTTTCTTTGTGAAAGATGCTGATTTATTCACGTTTG
>NW_027468587.1:30703250-30738250 GCF_046254945.1 Alosa pseudoharengus
ACACACACACACACACACACACACACACACACACACACACACACTCATACACAAACACAAATACCACCCCCTCCCTTCCCAAAGAAAAATAATGAGCCTCCTGTTTATCTACCTGGAGACCTCAATGTCAACTCCTCAACTCAGCAGTTGGAAGCATGACTTGGCCTACATCTGACTTATTATTCATTATGGCAGTGCCTATTAAGGCTGAGATGCACTACATAAAGGGAGTCCTGAGAGAGACGTTGGGGGGGTGGGGGGGTTGCTGATGTTTTTGCATTATGGGTGTGCGTGAGTTTATGTGTGTTGCTGCACAGGAGGAAGGGTCAGCAAGTTCATGCAAAGTGGAGGGATGATGAAGTCAAGTTAGTGATTTAGACATGGACCTTGAAAAATGGCATAGTATGTTATAATGATGTCATTTCAGTTCATTTGTTTTTCACTGACGATAAAAGAAAAATAATCTTTTACTCTCACTAAGTGCTCTCTAAGGGAGATGACAGTAAGGGAGATCTAAGGGAGATTAAATTGTATTATCATTTACTATGTCACAAACTTACAATGAAACTTTCTTCCTACATAACAACACCACTCGTGAAAACAAATAAAGGTGAAGATAATAATACTGTCATTCCTTCCAGAGAGGAAGTCAGAGAGGTGTTTGTGGCACGTCTGCAGGCGCTGTGTGATCTAGGTCGGCGTTTTGCTGTTTGCTTGTTTGTGTTTGCTGCATGCAGCAGGGCTCGTTCGGTTAGCTCTCTGCCTGTGAGCTGCAGCGCTGTACCACGCACGGTAAACAAACACAGTTGTGTACGTACACACAGGCGACAATGCCGCCACTGCTGTGCACGAGACTGCGAGTGTGTTTTCTTCAAGCTGTAAGGCCCAGGGTGCAGGTTTGAGACAACAAATTGGGGAAGGGGGTGGTAGTAGTGATGGGTGTCGGAGCGTCGGAGCGATAGGTGTGTGTGTGTGTGTGGGGGGGGGGGGGGGGGTTAAGGGGGGATGGAAAGAGGGGTGGAATGCAGCGTGGGTGAGGCCGATGTAATCTCTCATGCCAGCAAAGGCGTTGGCGTGAGAGAGAGAGAGAGAGAGAGGCACTGCCTCTCTGATGTGTGGTCTCTCTTAGTACTTCACCATTCCTGACGTACCCCGACGCACAGTAAACAGGGAGTGCAACTGCGTGTCTCAACCCCCCCCACACACACACACACACACTCTCAGATTGCATCTGCGGTGCGAGGGAGAGATGCCGCGCTTGGAATCTAGGCCATCAGCCTCGCCGAGCCTCGCTCTGTCTTCTCTGAGGTGCGGGAACCGCATGCCGAATTCTCACCTGGTTCATCCTGCCCCTCACCAACACACAGAGCAGTACACGTCTTACACACCACACATGAAGGCGTTCGGCTCAGTCTCCTGCATACTGTAACATATAGAACAGTCGCTGCATTACGATATACTGTGTGTGTTGCTTTTACAGATTCTAAGAAAACACACATTGGAATTGTAGCCTTGTCATTTATAATTTTCTGCTTCTGAAATATGAAATGTTTTTTAGATAGTTATACAATTTCATTAAATGTAGTTTGTGTGTTAAAGAAGGGTGTCCTTAAAGCATTGGAATATATTTTAGCAAATAAGACAAAATTACTATAATTCTTAAAGCATTATTTTTTACACTTTTTTTTTGGCCGGAACGTATTTTTAGTTATTGAAGAGAACAGCAAAAACATAGCATTCCACAATCATTTAACAACAATGAATCTTTTAGCTTGTTTATATATTTCTCTCTCTCTCTCTCTTTCTAGAGCACTGAGTGCAGACCAAAATCGGCAGTGAGAAGGGAATGTCAGTGTGATAATAAATTCTGTAATTTGGTTCTCTTTCTCAGGGATTACTGTCATCTGCCTGCTGCCTGCCAGTACCTCTTGCCATTTCTAGGCTTGTGTTTGTACCTTGAAATATTTGCCAAATGGATTTGGTGGCTGTAATTAAATTCATCCCACCTTCCTGTGGTCTAGCAGGCCAGAAGCAAGCGCTTGTTGTAAACAGGAGGTTTTTGGTAGTGGACTTTTGGTGATTTTTGGTGAGAGGACAGAAAAAAAAAAAAAGCAGTTGTTACCCACAACAAAATGTGCTTGCTACCTGTTCCATATGAACTTGAATTTCCTGATCTAAAAATAAGTGTTGGACAGAACAATACAGGCTGTATGAGTTGTGCCCAAACCTGAATGGCAGACTGCAGACACTGTATTTGCAATAATCACTACAGGCTTGATATTTTAAAGGAAATGAGAGTGAGAGAGAGATAGAGATAGAGAGAGAGAATGTTTAAAACTTGAGGGTAGGAATAGAAACCTATTGTGCCGTTATATGGCCATGTCTGTCCTATCTCTATTAATTGATGCAAGTGATCGGGTTGGATGAAGACAACAGATTGATTGTGTTTAAGAAGGCAACAGGAAAAGATGGAAATATTTCAATGTTGAGCTTTGTGTTTATCATATGTGTTTTTTTTAATTATTATTTCCCAGAGGTATGTATCAGATTTTTTTCCACCCAAAGAGGCCACAGGAAAGTCTAAATAAACAAAATGTAATTTCAATAGCCATTAGGTTGCAGACAGACAGAAGCAAACAGGCAAACACGCCTGGCTGGGGAGTGTAATTGACTGCACAAATGTGAGTTTCTTAAGGGAGGGTGGAGAATAGAGGGCCTGTGTGCACGGGTAAAGGCTCTGTTTAGCTCTGTCACAGCTAATGGGATAGACACGCACTCATTTAAGCAAGCGCAGGTGAAAGCAAATGTGCCATAAGTACGCGTTTGAAGAAGGGTACAAGTCGACTTCAAAAAAAAAGAAAAAAAAAATGTTTGCATTACCATTTTGACATTTGACATGTTTGACAAATTGTATGCATTACCATTTTGACATTTGAATTCTGAAGGAGCGTCTTTTAAAAGATGTGCTCCCTACAGCTGTAGTGCCACCATTTTAAAGTGGAATGCAATGCAAAAAAAATATGTTAATTAAAAAAGTCATCGCTTCGTTCGTAGAAGATGCGTGTAGCAGTAGTTCAAATAATGTGTTTGATGGCGCAACTACCATACTGCTGTTGCCAATTTGTATCATATCTGATGTACAAATTTCAATTAGGATTCATATTTGGCATGATTCTTAGTCTCCAAGGTCTAATGCCCAAGTGAATAAGCAGAATATGAAACACATCAACACCTTGCGACTTTTATGGGTTTTGATTTATGTCAGCTCTGTCTTCCCTGGAAAGCCAAGTGCTTTCTCACTCATTCAGCATGTTGTCCCAAATAAAGATCAATCACATGTCAGAACAGATCAAGTTCTGAAAGGAAAACAGTTTGCTTAGCTGACAGCAACAAGCAACAGGCAGGACACACACAAAAGCCATACCCTAGATCTCATTGCCTCCTGAGAAATCATTGTTCATGGCACTCCAAACTGGAAACCCTAATAAGTAGGGGGGGGGTCTCACCTCTCAGCCCAAAGAGTCACCCCCCTTTCCATAATTACCCTGAGTTCACAAGTGCTTCCCAGTTGCAGTCTCGGTGACATAATTCATTATTGTTTGCCAAAAGAAATCATTTTAAATGTTTGAAGTGCTCCTTCAAGCAGAATAGCTATTAAAGGGCCCATATGCACCAGCTTAAGTGTTAAACGGTTTGTGGAAGTCAACTGGGGAGACGGGGTGTGGGGTGGGGTGGGGTGGGGGCGGAGAGACTATAAACATAAATTATGGCTAATATACTGCACCAGTGGTTTTTTAAAAAATGAAAAATTACTGACACAGGGAAAAAACCCACACAGTCTCTTCCGCTGCTGCGGTGTCGACTCCTTCTTCTGCTGCTGCTGCTGCTGCTTCTACATAACACTCCTAATCGGCACCCGGAGGAACGGAGCGTAACTGGCGACATGAATTCACTTTGACAACTCTGATGGGTTACCTTGTTATTCATGCCCGGCTACACGGCTCGCAGTGTCTTGAGCGTTGATTTTGATTCGTCAAGATATTTGTAAGCACCGCTGCGTAGCGCATATTTGAGATGGATCACTTTGCGCATGCCGTACGAAAGTGTGGATTCCCTCATCTGAGGGAAATATGAAAATTGAATGTTTGAGGATTTCTGGGTGAACTGAATATACAAAGCTCACAAGTAACTTTTTTAAAGCCCTACTGAAATGATTTGATCAAAAAAGCATACAGGTAGATAATAGATAAGCAGATTTTTTTTAAACATATTGACATGGATTTAAATGGTGCTGACAAGCACTTTGCAAAGAATAGGACTTTTCATCGGCAGACAATGCATGCCTTTTTGGGTAAATCATTCAAAATGAGGTTGTCTATGCATTCACCACGACACCAAAGGTTCGCAGCCCGGCACAGCAGTCGGATTATAGTGAGCCTAAAGAAAGACGTGGCCTAATAGCCTCTCCCTGTGGTGGGGTCGTCTTTGTGGAGGTTTTGTGGACATTGTTTGATGGGACTGGCTATTACCATACACAAGGCATTCATCACGTTTGGTCTGCTCTTTGCGTATCTCCTTTTTAGCCGAACAGCAGGAATTATTAGGGGCTTAGCGCTCGGAGGGCCCCTGAGTGGCCGGGGTGGTGTAAGCCGCTTCACTTCTCTTCTCTTCTCCTCGAGGCCGAGCCAGCAGCAGCAGCAGCACATCGCCGTCCAGAGGAGAGAGCGGAGCGCCAGTCAGATTCCAGACTACACGCACGCACACACATGTACACACACACGCACACACACACACACACACACACACACACACTCATACACACACACACGTACACACACATATGTACACACACACACATATGTGCACACACACACTCATACACACACACGCACACACACACACACACACATGCATGCACACGCACATATGTGCACACACTCACACATATACAGTACACATTCACGCTCATGCACACACACACACACACACACACACACACACACACACACACACACACACACCATTGAAGACAAGCCACTATTGTTATCACAGCCACTCTGATTAACCTAATCTTTAGCTCTTAGTTTTATGCCATCAATATGAAATCAATTTCTTTTTGTCAAAAAATTTGTTTTCAGAAAAAGCAGAGGGAGAGGATGGAGGGCAGGGGGGGGTCTGTCTGCACTACACAACCTGCTTCTCATTTCCAGAGTCTATTCAGAGTCAGAGATGAATCGGCCGACAATGTTTGAAATTCCAGACAAGATTATTATTTGGGACCATGGTGAATGGAGAGTGGAGAATGGTGTGGGAGAGGGCTTCTGGGGGTGAGGAGGTGTTGTTGGTGGTGCTGGACGGGTGGAGGAGTGTGTGGGTGGTGAGGTGGGGGAAGGTCCACAGGGGGAGTCCTCACGACAGGGAGAGCACCACACCTCTCTGTCCCCGGCTCTCCGCGATTTGTGAGCGTGTGAAATCCGTGGCACCTTTCCTGTTTCTCTCTCCTGTTCCCTCTCTCTCTCTTTCCCTCTATCTCTCTTTCCCTCTCTCTCGCTCTCCCTCTCTCCCTCCCTGGCTGAACCCGTGCCATATCTGTGATGGACTGAGGCAACGAAAGGCAAAGGCAGCCAGGGATGAATACGGCTTAATCTTTGCACAGGCCACATGTGTGCGCATGATAACATGGATGCTTTCTTCCCCGTGCAGCGTTATTCAAAGCCGACTGCCAGGTTGCTGCTCGTGACAACCGTGTTTCTCTGCTGATATTTCAGCTCGTACCAGAAAAGAACTAGTGCACTTTAGGAGGGGGTTAATGCATGTTTTTGGAAATCTTTGCCGCAAAAAAAGGGGGGGAAAAACTGAATTACCCCCCAATGCCACATTTCGAACGACAGATACAGACGTCTTAGAGATGTAGACAATATTTTGAAAGCGGCCCTTAAATGGATCTCTCCATTTTGACGTTTGTGATGTTTGATTTCTTAAGGCTCTCGCCCTTCTTCTTCTCTCTTGTGATGGCTTGTTTGTGCTGTCTGTTGATGACAGTGTTGCAGTGTGCATCACTTTTATGGTCTTTTATTGCAGTCACGCAGAGAGGACTCGCTCTATCCCCTGGGCCAGCGTGGGAGGTTTGATGGAGACTCACACAGTATCTGACGACGCTCACACACTCAAACTGAATCTACATAGTTCTGTTTCCCCTCAACGACCAGAAAGTGAGAATATCGACTCCTTTTTTTAATACAGGGCTATATAAGCTGTGACAGTCATTCTTAAGCCTCTGATTATCAGTGATCTCAGTGGAACAGCACTGCCCACAGCTTGGATGGATCCCAGGTAGAGCTGGTGTTGTTTGAGAAGCACACCAGCGTCTACAGTATCAGTGTTTGGTCCTCCATTGACTACACTGCAGACAGCTCTCCTCACCTCCTCCGTCAAGCTCAGTAAAATCACAGGAGCTGTCTCATCATGACCACACAGACAATCAGAGCTATTATTATTATTATTATTATTATTATTATTGAAGAGGATCAAAATGTAGTGCTACAAAAATCTACAAAAGCATATGAAAAGCCAATTCCAAATTACCAGTTATATCCCAGTGAGACCATGTTAAATTAAAATCACTGCAAGTTTAGCTTAACTTACTCTCCAAAACACACGTGCAGACAATACACACACACACACACACACACACACACACGCACACATACAAACAAATTACAGGTTCAGAGCTAATTCATGAAAAGCAGACCGTACAAGGGATCATCTCATCACAAAATCCTTTCATTAGCTCAATAGCATGCTCGACTTCAGAAAAAAAAAAAAAAAGAAAAAAAAACATTGTAGAGAGCTTGTGGTGAAAACATAACAGCATGTGGTGTTTGTGTGATAAAAAAAACCCCATCTATGCCTCTGTAGAGTTCTGTAGTGGCTCAGCAAGACACAACTGCAATGTCAAGACATACCTCTAATTGAAAAGTTAATTAACTTTTTGAAGCCATCAGCTGTCACTTAGGTAGATCAGATACATGCACCGTCCCCTGAGAGCAACTTTATTTCCTCTCCTAATAGCCAGGGACCCTCCGTTTTGCTGCGCTCAGACATTTGGCCAATGAATGTACCTTTTACGGAGCATTGTTTAATCAAAGCTAAATTAAGAGGACTGTATGTAGAATTTAATTTCACATGCAAATTATTTTTTGGAAAATGGGGTGCAACTGTGACAATAACACTTTCCATTAGCCCGGCTGCACCTCCTCCACCCCTGTCTCCCGTCACCTCCTCCCCCTCTTCATGCGGTTGGAACTTCACCCTCTCATAAAGAGTTGCTCTGAAGTTTTTTGGCATCAAAACAAAATAAAAAAATGTAAACGTGTACCAACTAATGCAAACCTTTCCAGGGATTTCTCTCAATGCTTTGCAGTTCTGTTGAACAAGACATTTTGTATATATGGTGATGACTTTCAACGAGAGGTGATGCAACTAAACAAAGTTGTTGTTGTTGAAAAAAGCTGAGTGTGGTTTCGAGTGATTAGTTGTGAGTCTTACAGGCCGTTGTAGTTAAATCAGAGTATTGATTGACCTCTGTCTCCATCTGTTTATTTTATCTAAAGAGTGAAAATAATTACATTTGCAGAAAAAATCCTATCACTTGTTGTTTTGATTGCACTAGGAAAACCAGACTTTCCTTTAAATTTGTATCCCCTGTCAGGAAAAAAAGACTTTAATTTTCCATCAAACACTTTTCCTCCTCTTATGTGTCTTTCATCCTCCTTTCTCCCCAGTGTATGTGTGTGTGTGTGTGTGTGTGTGTGTGTGTGTGTGTGTGTGTGTGTGTGTGTGTGTGAGTGTGTGTGTGTGTGTGTGTGTGTGTGCTGCTGTTGCTGAACGTCATCTGTTCCTCCTGCGGTTCGATTGTCACAGACGCTGCCAGGTGTTTAGTACTCTACCTTGCCCTGTACATCTCCGGCTTGTGCTAGAGGTCAGCACCGTCTTAATTGATTCCTTTTGTACTTACATTTCTTATTAGAGCGGCAAAGTTCTCCATGGGAACGCGTAATTGGTCCTCTCCTGTGACTGGTTAGGTAGAAACAGGCAGAGGAAGTAGCGCCGTCTCTATCAGAGTCCAGAGGGACCGCCAGACAAATCACCTGCTTTTTTCCCCCTTTCTTCTTCCAACACTTAACGATGGCTAATTTAACTGTTTTATTTCTGTCTCTGAGAGATATAACTAAGTCGGTCATGTTTGCACAAATGCAGACCAGTGAAATGTTCCTGTGCTCTCCCAATGCATGTAGAGGAAATAACCAACGTACATATTAGAACTAACCACATAACTGCACATTTTAACAAACTAGTTAAAAATAGAAAGATTCTTACTCACTTTGTAGTATAAATACTCCTTATTCTCAGTAGTTAAGAGTTATATGTCCAATCATATATCTGCTTGCATGCTCCTTTGGTCCCTGTGTTCTCGTCTGACTAATGGATGATGGCTTGCAACCACAGTTGCTGACTTAGGTTCAAAAGCACTTTTTGCAAAGCCTGATTGTAGCGCTTGCATGACTATACTCTAAATGCACTCATTTTCCTTTCAACATATTTTCATTTGTGTGCCTTTGTGCTTTATTCTTACAGCAGTCCGACACTACAGAAAGTGAGAACCCTCATGTTGTCGTAATAACAGTATGAACCTCGTCATCAGAACCTGCTCCCCATGTTCATCCTTGTTGTTAATGACTCACCACTTGCTATTACAAATGAGAATGTGTGTATGTATTTTTGAGTTTCATGATTGTAGTGGGATTTTTTCCCTCAACCCACCCACAACTAACGTGAAGTCGTTCGCTATTTCCGTTCCACTTGTCAGATCACTCCACAAACAGAGCAGTAATGTAGAGTATGAATGCTGTGGAACGGAGCAAGCTGTATTAAAACTTTGTTGTCACCTAAATGTGCTCACAAAAGTGACACAGTTATTGCCGATATCACTGACTCATATTTATTGTCACTTTATTTACACATGGGTTTAACTAGTAAGAGGAGGAAATAAGACGTTTTGCTTTAAAAAAAAAAAAAAAAAACATAAGTTAGCGAAGGTTCCAGAGTGCTACCCTCTAAATCCCTGAGTTTTGTGGAGAATTTACTTTTATGTGTCATATTATTGTATGTATGTCAGGGGAGGTCAGCAGTTTGCCCTTTGATTTAAAAGGAAAAACATTTCTCTTAATATGCTATGGTACAAATATGTTACCTATCATTCTTATCCTATATATATTATACCTATATATTTCTGTTTTATTTAGACTATCCTTCAAATTAAATGTATATACTGTTATGTTGCATACATGCATAATATTATTTGCTAAATGTAATTATTTACTGCCATATATTGTTTATTTTCCATACATTTATATTATTTATTATTACAGAGCCATTTAAAAGAAAAACACATTGATAGGAAATCTCAGATTTCCCCTAAATTTTGGGGCCCGTTTCTCAGTGGTAGACCTCAAGGTTGGTTTCTGTTTTTTTCGGGTATTCCCTGTCAAATCTCCAATGCCCTGATCAAAGATAAGTGGTACAGCAAGTTTAACCTTTACAGTTTTATTTCTCAGGTTCACTTCTCTGTAGCCTCTAAGCACTTATTAGATGTGCATTTTCCTATGTTGATATATTTTAATAACGGCTGTGGCTAATCTCAGTGCTTCTCCTACACTGGTTTTCAGTCGGGCTACTGATCTGCATATAGTCTTTGATGAGCTGCTGATAACTTTACTCCTCCCTACCCTTGAACTCTGAGCCATGAGTGCTGAACAGTGTGTTCATCTTTGGCCCCGTAATTGCAGGTGGTGCTTTGTATAGCAGCACTGGGCTGCCTCCTCAAGTGTGTGTGTGTGTGTGTGTGTGTGTGTGTGTGTGTGTGTGTGTGTGTGTGTGTCTAAGTGTCTGTTCTGTGTGTGTGTATTTCCTCCTTGTGATGCACTGGCAAAGAACATGTGCAGGGAACAAACGGTAAGCTTTTGTGTCGACCCATTCCGCTCTTGGCAAAATGTGCAAAGAATTTTTTCGGAATTTCAGATTTTTTTTTTTGTCGGTGCCGCGTGACAGTGTCCAGTCCTGGTAGCACGGAGGGGCTCGCTTTGGGCACTCTGGGAAGTGCCAGGCAAGCCTCGCATGCTTCCCCCGCTCCCTGCCCGAGCTCCATCACCGTGCAGAGCAGAGATACGCCGGGGAGGCGGACGCAGGGTCTTATCGACGTCAATCCAGATGAACAGAGAGAAACACTCCCAAATCACACAGGCACACACACACACACACACACACACACACACACACACACACACACACACACACACACACATGCACACACATACTGGGCCCACTTTCTTCATATCTGGGCAACATTAGCCATCTTTAGCTGTGACAGACCTGAGGCAAAAGGGTGAGGTGTGTTGGGGAGGGGGGCTGTTTAGGAAACAGGCTCCGCTACTGCCAAGGTGCTCAGAATTTGCCACATTTCTAAGAGCTGGTGGGCCCGTGGGCTTGCTGGCCTGTGGAGACTTAACCCAAACCCCTTCCCCCCCCCCCCCCCCCCCACACACACACACAAACACACACACACACAAACAAACACAAACACACACACACACGCCCCGTGGGAATCTCGGCCATCCAGAGCGCTTGGCATCCCATTCCCAGCCCACCACCCCAACCCCCCCAACCAACCCAACATATCCCAGAGCAGTGGAGGGCTATGATATGATTTCAGCAAAGGCTATTTCTGTCATGCACAATTTGAATGGGATAAAAGGGAATGCGTTAGCTCGAGGTGCTGTGCAGAGCCTGTGCCGAGCTGGGCTCTGGTTAGTCTCTGAGCTTCCTTCACACTATCTGCGACCCGCCACACCCCCACCCCCCGCTCTCTCACGCACACACACACACACACACACACACACACACAGACTCCCTCCTCTTCCTCTCAATACCTCAGCATGCCCACCCCACCCAGACACACACACACACACACACACACACACACACAGACTCCCTCCTCTTCCTCTCAATACCTCAGCATGCCCACCCCACCCAGACACACACACACACACACACACACACAAACACACACATTCTGTCACTGGAGAATGAGTCAACAATAATGCTGTGAGTCCCCTTCATATGCTGTATCTGTGTCAACCACTGTGATATTGAGACAGATTACTCACCCTCTTGGGTACTTAGTCCAAGGTCAGTTTAGATGTCAGTTTTTTTAAGAGTTTAAGAGTTTGACTTTTGATGACACTACATTTAGTAGATAAACACATATATTTTATGCCTTATGTATAATTTCATTGAATAATGGTTGATAGCCGTATAATATTTTTGTCATACAGCAAAAAAGAAAAAAATATATATATATATTTTATGTCATTAAAAAAGAATATTAGCAATACAGTAATTATTATTAACTAAAGAAAAGTAAAAAAAAAATAAAATAGACATTTTTCATTATCTATTTATTAATGTTTATTTATTATTGCTTAAATATTTTCAGTAAAGGGTCTTATCTATACATAAAAGGTATCACACTAAAGCAATCTTTTCTCAAAGCTCCATTTGTTCAAACATGATGAAAGATTAATGTCATTCTTAATTTAGACGCATCATACATTTTGTTCTCCTTATTCATTTTCATCCTGGCCACTTTTTTCCACCACCCATCCCTAACCGCTTTTGATTAATACGTAGCGGAAGCATTTCTGAAAGAGATGTATACCATAATTCATCTGCAAAATAATCAAATCATTACCGGCTAATGACAGGCGGATGACAAATGATAGGGTGGGAGGCTCAGGCAGCCAGTCTTCCCCCATTGAAGCGCAAGGCCCCAGCGCCGCAACGCAACGCACCACGCCACGCCGCGCCGCGCCGCATACTCCGAAGATGCGCTCCCCCACCTGTCAGTGGAAGCAGCCGGTAATTGTGCTGTGACTCCACCACTCAGATGCACTGCAGCGCTGTGTCCGCTCACACTCACACTCACACTCACACCACCACACTGCTGTTAATGAAGTCATCTGAGGTGGCGGCAATTACTGACTTCTGTCAGCATGACCAGGGGCAAGTGGTTTGGGGTGGGGTGGGGTGGAGGGGGTGGGGTGGGTGGGGGTGGCTGCTCCTTACCGCCTTTGATTCTCTGTCTCTTCAGTGAGAGCAATACGACTAGCTGGTGGCAGTGTGGGTATAAAAAAGGGTCTCTTACTAATGCCACACAAGAATGAATGGTTATTTCACATCTGAAAAAAACATCCCATATTGCTCATGTTTCTTGGACAGCATTAGAATCTTAAAGTCTGCCGTACAGTATATGTAGGATTATTACCAAAACGTTTACATAATTCACTTTAGAGCACATTGTGCAACAGCGTATGTATTGTAAATGCTATGATTAGTAATTCCTTCATGGACTTTCTGGCAGAAGAAAACATTCAGAGTTGCAAATGGAAAACCTAAAATTATGTAAGCACAGGAAATTTCTAAGTGACCCCAAACTTTTGACAGGTAGTGTATATATTTTAAATACCTTTCTTATTTGAGTGATTAATTAGTTGTATATTTTTCGCCGACACATTTTGATGGCCTTGATGAGATTGACACATACAAATGGGAGGTCACTATGAAAGCCACTTTCCCCGCCCCTCAAAGTTAAGTCTTGATTGGATTTCACTTAGGTGTACTCTGGTGCATGCATGTGTTGCCATGGTTGCACCATGCATTTCAGCTCTATATAATTATGTTTTTGTTTTTTCAAACACATTCCATGAATCTTCAACAAATCAACAAAGGAGAAATTATGTTCTAGAGTCTTCTTTGAGAGTGTTTTAGAAGTGGGAGGGGGGACATTTCTGCTGTATTTAAAAGGGAAATTTGTGTATGATCTCGTCTGTCAACACACATGCTGGCAAAGAGGGTGGTCTGTAGTTTTAAAAAGGCATGGAATGTGGAATTTACCTGTGGTCTGTACATTCCAGCTATCTAGAGAGTGATAGTTATCTGGCATTATACAAATATCTCAGGTTTCCCAAAATGACTTTTGAACTGAAGTAACTGAAGTCGAAGTAAGCACAAGACTTAATAAAGTCATTCAAATGTTCCCCATAGTTACCATCTGAATCATTGCCTGCTTCAATTTATGGACATTAGATATCACACAATAACATATTCTTTGCATTTTGACCTTTGCATATTGTCTGCACCGTTGCAGCCTTACCATAGCTGTGACCAGTACTCCCCTCAGTCTATCACCAATGTATGGAGATCAAAATAGCACCTACTCCCACCCTCAACAAACAAGTCGTCTTAAACCTCACGCGTCATGTGAAAGTCATGTAATCAGGATGTATCATGCTGCATTACCAACCAGCCCACAGATAACTGACACTTCTGATATTACACTTACACAGAGAGCGTCACAGATCAGTACTGTGTGCTCTTACATTAATCAGGCCAGCCAGGCACAACAGAGCTCCACTCACAATGGGCTTCCTTATCAGACATGTCGTCGCATGAGTTTGGATCGGCCTAATCACATCAGTTTAATTAAGCAAAAGTAATAGGCTCTGCAAATATGATGTCTCGCTGTGAATCCAAACACTACAGAAGCATGTCAACAGCAGAGAGCGAGAGCAGAGCTTTATGTGCAGTCAGAGGCCTGTGGTTTCGTACAGCCATCGGCCTTAGGATGTGTGTGTGTGTGTGTGTGTGTGTGTGTCTGTGTGTGTGTGTGTGTGTGTGTGTGTGTGTCTGAGCAGTCAGTTTGAGTGTGTGTGTGTGTGTGTGTGTGTGTGTGTCTGAACAGTCAGTTTGAGTGTGTGTGTGTGTGTGTGTGTGTGTGAGAGAGAGAGAGAGAGAGAGCAAGAGAGAGAGAGTGAGAGAGGAAGAGAAAGAAAGAGAGAGAGATTGGATTGCCCTTTAGTCTTCGAATACATGTGTGTTTCTATGTACGCGTGTGTGTATTGGGGGAGGCGGGTGAGCTGTCGGTTCAAGAGTCTTCAAATACATCTTATTTTGTGTGTGAGTGAGTGTGTGTGTGCGTTTGTGTGAGTGTGAAGTTAAGTCTAACAGTTTATATAAGATTTGTGTAAATTGGTCTCAGTACACCTAGCAATTAAGAGGATCCCAATCCATAACTCTGCCTGTCACCTCTTATTTAAGGACACAGCCTCCGAACCTGGAATTTCCCCATTATTCTTGAAGTCAATGACTTATTCCAAAGCGCACACTCACTAGTCTGCACAGAGAGGGCAGGCCCATGACTCATTAGACTCTTGATAGGTGAAATAGTGTCTCCCTTGTTACCTCCGATAAAGACCATTATGGGCAACAGTGAGATCAAGCAGTGAATGAACCCCACTGTGGGTAGGGTTCCACACCAACATGAAGCAGCACAGATCAGAGTTGCATGGAGCCATTCTTTCACACAATAAATTCTAACCACAATAACAGTATAATAAAACACATTCTGTGTATAGACCAGACGGCTGACGTTTTGCTTTGGGCATCTTTTTTAGACAAATTATCCTCTGTAGTAAGAGTGGTCTATAATTAACGTGTGCCCACTTGATGAGAATGCAGTAATGTTATTTCTCTGTAGTCTTTAGTTGTTAGAATTAATTTTAGGTTGTTTGATGTGTTTAGATTTTTTTTCCTTTCTTTGCCAAAGTGCAGAACATTGATAGTTATGAATATGCAGTGACAGGTTCTTCAGACCACAACGTAGACTGTAATCATGCAGAGCTTCTCTCCAACTAATATGAGCATCATCAGAATGCTTATTTGCGCAATTACCTCCTAGACTGTAATATTAGACAAAAATCATAGCATAATAAACACACACACACACACACACACACAACTAAGAGCACTGAATTGCAGAATTGTAGGTATGAAGAGTATAATTCACAGACATTTACAAACACAAGTCCTCAGATTCTGCATTCTAACAAGCAAATAACCTTGGCCTATTTTGTATATTCATAAAGGTCTTCACTTGAAATGTCTTGGTTGCGGCATGTGCTCAACTGAATTATTTAGCTTTTTCCTTAAATATGCTCTGTTCAAGAATATAGCCTACCTTACAGTCAGGAAGTTGACTATAAGAACAAAACTATACTTTGAAACTGTTAAAAGGCTAAATTGCCTCACTGGCCATATAGTGTCACATAAGTGTGACAGTCCCATTTATCCTATGAGCTACTGTACGTCTGTGCAGTAGGCTACTCACTGTCTGTCTCACGTGTCCCCCTTGTGGTCACTTTGGGAATAAGCCAAAGCACCGTTATAATGACTCACCGTCCACATACATCCATGGCTGACGGGGATGGAGACGGGATGTTACTTATTGCGCAAGTCGGATGTGAACTTTATAGGACTACAGAAACAATAAAGCATAAAGCAACTTCACTGAACTTCCCCGTTATCTCTGAACTAGAAGTCTAAGTGTCGTAGTTAAATTAAGCGGTGATTCATATCGATACAGCAGAAAAGGGTACATATGATGATATATGAAACTACCATACCTTTCTTGCGGTGTTTGAAAAACCACACCTAAGCCAGTTTTCTGAGAAACACTCATGATCTGGCAGTTACAAAAAACGTAGTGCTAATGGCACACTTGACAGCAGTTTCTTCACAAAAGCAGAGAAGTCTGTGCCCATTTAATAAGCAATAGCCATCAAAACTATCCCCAGCGCGTAACATGGACTCCATAGTGGCCTCTGTTGTCTGAGTAATTTTCAGTTATTTATGCGTCAGTTTTATAGTTTTAAAAACACCGTGTCTTGTTTTTACTGGATGGTTGATTTAAGAAATGTCTTTAATATTTGCATGCCCCCCATATCCTCAGCTGAGCAACATGACGTGTGAGTTAAATCCTGTTCACCTACATTGGCGCAGAGTTGCTCTCCATCTGCTCGCCATCTTTATGGGTATACAGGTTGTCAATCACGCACAGAGAGGCTGAGAGTCATGCCTCACTCCATCCAGAAGCTCGAACGGACATCCCAAAGACAAACCTCAGAATATTGCACTTGAATGTTATGTTTAATGCCTACAAATGAAGCATTCCGTGACAGCTGGCACAGACTATAAACTGATGAAATTGTTTGCATTTCTGCAGGGTAAAAATCAAGTCATATATAGACTATTTTCCGGTCCCCTTGCCAATGCAGAGATGGACAAACAAACATATCTCTCCAAATTGACTCTGTCCATTGTATTCTTCCCTGGGTAACTTTGTAATCGTGATCTTTTGTGTCAGTTCTAGTTTCTTTAGTAATTACAGGGTGGTTGTGAATTTGTAACTTTTGAACGACCTGTAACCCTTTTAAAATACCCCATATTCACGTTGACCTGAAACATTGTCAGAAGGGGACATGTATTTTACAGTGTGCTACAGAAAGAAAAGAATGTAGAAATTCTGAAGCGTTTGGCTTTCAGACGATTCGGATATTTTCCCCGTTCCAACTGTGACCCATTCTGCTAAAAGACATGTTCACGACAGATTTGAAACTGCAACGGTTGCGCATTTTAACAAGTTAGACTACTTTGAAATAGCCGACGTAGCCTAAATACAATGCATCCTTAATTTTATTTTTTAAGGAATACAATTTCTATTTAATCCAGGGGTAAGAATTGCTCTGGAAACACATTCTCTGGAAAACGTCCACAAACAAATTAGTTAAACCACCTAGAGATTCAACATAAAAAATATGAAATTGGGCTATGTGTCTGTCCTTCTGAAACACAGTGATGCTCTGTTCGTGATCTTTTTATAAACATGGTCTGTTGCCTCCATTGTATTTTTGTAATTTCGTGTGTTAGGCTATAGTTTTGAGGCAAACATTAGGCGTTAATTAAGCATCCGTCCTAATGAGACTGCAGCTGTGGCAAGGACTACACCGTCAATCGGGAACGCCTGCTTGTTGATTTTGTTCAGCTTTGTTCATAGTCTAAGATTTTATCCCACTCTTCAAAATTACACAATGTGGGCAAACCACGAACATTTGTTTTGTGAAAATTATTTTCACCACAATTCACCACTTAACCTATGTCTTGATTTGTAATTAATTGAGTCTTCAGTATCTAAGAAAATGGAGATGAATGTAGGCCCATGTTTCTGGTGTAGAATGTCAACAGACATCATCAGATGGTATGCTTGACGTTTTTATTTATATATAGGCCTATATATAGACTAATATAGCCTATATAAATTCTTCAAAAAGAAGCCTTGGCTAAGCACATTATATGGTCTTCTGGGGTTGACCAAAATGATGTGCTATTGCAGTTTATTTAAAGTTAAGTATGTCTTTAAAGAATTCAAGCCTGAATGCAATTTGTAATGATTCCACCCTTGTGTCATTATATGGCCAAATTATTAATAAAGAAAATCACGCGCAAATGCTTAATAAGAACAAAAAGTGATGTTACTAATGACAACTTTTCTTGTTCGTGTCTCTCCTTTTAAATTAAACCACTTTTCTGACATCTCAACATGTGGTGTGTAAATATGAGAATGGATGAGTGTGAACGCGCTCCTGACAGTCCACTTTCCCCCTCCTCTTATTGCGGCGCTCCCTAGAGAGCGCGCGGAAAGAGTAGCGCTGTTCAAAAATCAAAGTGGGGCAAGAGACAAGCTGCGCCACAGCTGGCAAATCATCTCGCGGAGCATCAGAGACGGGGAGGGGCGGTTCGTTTACCTGACACCCTCTCATACTGTAGAACCCTCCTCCTCGTGCCTCTATCCCCCGCTGCAGCCCACGTTGTTCGCAGTCGCATGCCATCCGTGCGCCCCGAAGTTATTAGTTGTGCAGACGGTTCGCATGTGACAGTGTTACCACCATCAATCGCAGGAGTTCTGTCATCTTTGGATCTCTCAAGGTGGGAAGAAGTTGAACAGAGTTTTTGCACTGTTGATGGAAAACAAGGTTTCTCGGTGACTGCTAACTTCGAAGGTACAGTTACATATTTTACATCTTGTTTTAAAGCTATTGACATGTGTGTTACACCTGCCGTGGGGTCGCATCAAAGCTATCTTTCTTCCATGCTTTACGCTTTTCTCATTGTCATGCTCGTTAAAAACATTGGACTATTCACACTTTTAAAACACCGGTGTTTTGTGTATTGTCACTCAAAAAGGTGTGTCACTTTCATTTCGGCGCGAGTGCGTCGTGCGAAGGGATGTTAACAGGCAATGTAAGTAAGCTTTTTTGCTTATTGTAGAGATTCATGGCCTTTTTTGTATTTTCCTCAAAAAAAAAATGTATATATAGTGAGATTACAGACAGAGTTAAAAATAAGTGCAATCTGTTTGGTCTTCTGTCAGTGAGAACTCAGTGAAAACATAGGCTACTTCACGCTCATGTTTGTAGTGAAAGCTACGAAGCAAGACCTTCGTATGAAGAAGAAAATGGTATATCAAAACCTTTTTAGTCTTTTTACAAAAATACCAGTGTAACCTAACGTGTGTGCATACACAAAATCCCGCAGACCATACAATGTCAAGGAAAAACTACAGATAGAGGTGTAGCCACTCGACTCTTTCAGTAATGCCATTAATAGAACGTCACATGTTTCTTATGATCGGCCTCAGATTGCTTTTCGAGCCATCCATATCTGCTAATTATCTTTAGGACTCACAACTCAGGGTATTGAGACACAAAGTAGGGGAAAGGCAACGCTGTCACAAAACTGGCAGTGCAAGATGTGTCCATGCAAGCATTGCTGATGTTTGATCCCTATCTTGAGGTCTGGTGGCAGTAGGGTTTTAAACACCTGGCTGAAAAAGTAAATACTATCAATTCAAGAGGCCAAATAGCTACATGGAATTGTATGGTTAAGACATGAAGTCACCTTTCTACTTGTCTTAGTCACTGGATTGTAGTTCTTTTTTTTGCAGAATGTATTTTCATTCTGTGTGAGCTCTGCAGGGTTGTGTAGATAGTATTGTTGAACTACATAACTATACATCCTAAGTACAGCTGTGTGGTTCTGAGTTTAATTTTTAGACAATAACTTTTAAGTGTTAGAAATGGGCAATTAAGCATGCATATTAGTGCAGTAGAGACTTTTAGATGTAGGCTAATTGCTTCAAATGGTCATAGCGCAGAAAAATATGCAAAAGGAAATCTCAACATGCATATTTTAGACTGATACCACTTATTTAAACTGACAAGCATTATTGAGTTTTACATTCATCACACCTGCTCATTCCTTTATATCACCTGTCGGTTCAACAGTAATGAGTGATATTGAGGCTGATAAAAATACATGATTTATAGTGTACACCAAAAAAAGACTCTGAAAATTAACACAGAATATGCTTATCATACTGAGCCTGTTGAAAAAGTAAATGGGGTAGGGGAGTTCTTTACTCTCACTTCAAGGTGGATTAATAGAATATCTAGTAAATGTAAACACTACAAGTAAAGTATTCATTGAACTTTTAATTCAAATGACTAGGGTTTTCAGTGTTCATGCTGTGAATGTCTTAAGCACATAGTGTTTGCACACTCAAATGTTGTCTGTCAAGACTGGCTGAGATGTGGCGGGTGGAAAATAGTTTTGTGGTCAAATTATTAGGCCTGCTCTAGAGGTTGCACGATAGAATAAATGAGGTTTTGTTGGGTCAGTGCTTCACAGAATGCTGTAGCAAAACTTTTCCTGTCAGAAAATATGTCACTTCTTGTAAGAGAAGGCAGAGATCAAAGCCTGGTACTATCTGAACGTTTGAAATCCCCCTCTCTCACTCTTAGTGCCGTCACCCTTTTTTTTTTCAGACAGGTTTGCTTCCGTCAATCAATTTGTATTTGTGAAAGTGTCATATTCTTTGATGGTCGGTCTTGGTTTGAATGCGCAAGCTGGTCTGATTGTAATGAAAGAAGCTCCTTTTCACTCATGACAGTTGGTGGGTGCAGTGGCAGTGAAACTCTGCTCAAACAAACCTCACAATGTCACTCAAAGAGATGCTAATCAAAAAGGTGGAAAAAAGGCAGCTACATCAAATTAGGCTCATTTTGTTTTTCCACTGCCATGACCCAGGGTTGACTTCCTGATTTAGACTGACAGACTGACAGGACCCTTGGCTCAGGAATGGCTCAGGGCAGGTGTGAACGCATGGTCTTAAAGACCCCTGGTTTAAAAGTGAAAGTGATATGCATCTGATTGGCCTCCAGTGTCAGAGGGAACCGGAGCCACTCAGTGCAGGCCTGTCGGAAACCCACCCAGGTCATTTCTCCGCAATTCATCTTACTGTCCTTCAAAGCCACATTCCTTTCTAATGGCACCTTCATTTGCAGCTAGTAAAATGGGGTTGGGGTCAGGGTAAGAATGCTCTTGCCTTTTGAGACAGTCACAATGCGGCGACGTCTACGCGGTTTCCTGCTTTCCGAATTAATTCTGCAAAAGGGAGCGCACAATGTTAACCGTCGACAAACGTTGCGGTCGCAAAAGAGTGGTCGATTGTACACGAACAAGTAAACAACACTCAACCTCATTGACCCTCAGAGACCAATTAAGCTGTACAGTGCCTCTGTGAGATTGTGTTGAGTGGAAAGTGCCCTGGAAACGTTGAAATTACAGTAGCACTATCAGACCACAGTCAGAGATTTATACCCCCCCCCATCTTCACAGACTGGTGTCCTGTTTGGGTCTTAAGTGACCTAGTGGCCTTCCATTCTTGTCTAGGTTAGGAAATGAGAATATGTTGCTTTTGTGCTTTAGAGTGTATCATATTTCATGCTCAGAACAACACTTTTTACATGAGCATGTTCAGGGAGTCGTGTGGATGCAAACTTCTTGGTTGGTCTGTATCAGATTCTTCCCCGCGTCTCCAGCAATATCGAGGCTAAAACCATTAATTGTCTTTACCACCTCGATAATTAACGCTGTGGAGAAATAACAGCTCAGCAAACAGTGAAATTATACTTGTGGTTGGTGCACGGTAAATACCTGTTTAGCTGCCAGCGCATGTATTTATTAGACTGTCGCCAGCAAATAAGAGGCCTGTCTCGTTTTTGTTCCCTCTCTCCTTTTAAATATCTCTTTAAATATAGCTGCATGGAGATTATACCTCGCCTGCATAGGCACGGCCATGCTTCTTACGGCAAGGAAGGTAACAGTGATTCAGAGACTTCAGATGACAAGCTGTAACCAGTTAAAAATGGAGATAGTGTCTTAATAGGGATTGTTTTTGCATTCCTGGGCTTTGAGTCAAATATGTGGAAGGCCATGATGATTAGAGACGTACCACCCTAGACATATTTTCATATGCATTGCAACCTCGGTCCCAGTCTTAAAGTTAATTTGGTCATGATTTGATTTTTTTAAGCCTTGTGTGGGAGATTCATTGCCCCAGCTTGTTTGACACCATTGGTTAATGTAAGCTCTTAAGGAAGTCTCTGGAGCCACTGTGATCCCCCCCCCAAAGCATTAACATCTCCTCATCCCTGCATTCACAGACCTCTCCTCAAATCTTTTGCTATGTTATTTCAGAAGAGAGAAAGATCAAAAAAAGAAAGAAAAAAGCGAAAGTGCGTCATGTTGATTTTGTCATGGTTTGACAAAATGACACTTGTGTAAAATCAGAGTAACAATTTTATCTCGCTTTGCCAGTACCATTGCGAATACATGTTTACTAATACCTTTAACTTCCCGCTTCTTCAAATAACCTAATTTTAGTCTTATACATGTGTTTGCATCTCTTGAGAATTTTTCATTGTCTCATATTTTTATGCTTGTCGTTATCCGATCTGTGTAGGTTTTCTCAAATCCTTTGTTCTGGTAATGCAACAAAAAGAAGACAGTGTGCTTTGGAGGAATGCGCATCCTGCAAAGATCATGTTGTTAATACCCACCCACATATATTCCGAAGAAACAATTTAAAAGATACTCTTTTTTACTGAATAGACACAGAGGAAGATGTGCATATATGAGGGTGCAATTACACACACACACACACACACACACACATACTCTGAAAGATATCAACACTCACTTAGAGAGACATAGATTAACTCAAACGGAGCATTATTTAAGCTTTTCTTTTTAAAACCCTTTCAATCACAGCTCATAAGAAAGAGACAAGCTTTCACATACACATGCACACACACACACACACACACACACACACACACACACACACACACACATACTATAAAGACACACACTATATAGTGGATTTAGTAAGAGTGATATTGAAAGGACCATACAGCAGGCAGAACATGCTTTTTTTATCCCACCTGCAGGTTACCTCCAAGTTCAAGTGCCCAGGCCTCCCCTGGGTGAACTTTTACTCATGTCACAGTGACCCAGCAAGCACCCCATGCCTTTATTCAAACAACATACACATAGAGAGAGAGAGCGAGAGAACACCTTTACCCGACTATTTCTCGTTTAATTTAAATCACAGGAAGGTGATTGAACCTTTTTGCAAAGAAGCATGGCAGTCGGACAATAAAGCAAAAGATCATCCTCTGCTTGCTTTCTCTCACACACACACGCGCGCACACATGCACGCAGACACACACACAACAAATACCACACACACACACATACACGCAGACACACACACAACAAATACCACACACACACACACATGCACGCAGACACACACACAACAAATACCACACACACACACACATACACATAGCACACTGTCCTGCCTCTTTAACTGTATTAATTGTTGATATGTTGCAATCCACGAGGCAGAGATTAGAGTTCTAATTATTCAATCATGTGATGCGGCCCCAGCACCCAGTGACAGAAAAGCAATTTCTCAGGGCCTTTGAAACTGATGTTGTTTGATTGTTATATGACTAATCTGTTTTATAATTCGATAAAAGCAGGAGGAATAAACAAGTGATACGGCGCGATAAAGAGAAGCTCTCTCATCAGGCGCAGGCAGGCAATAATTGGTTTTAAATCATTAATACAGATTCCTGTGGTGGGGAATCTAAAAGTGCAAAGTCCCTTTTTGCGTCTTGCCGCCACCTTTCCTGTTTTCCCTGACAATGTCATCTTTTTGGTATTCTAGCGCGTTGTGGTCGTTTTTGCGGGTCTATTCCGCTTCGCCCTCTTCTTCTACCTTCACTTTGTTTTCTTCTGCTGCTTCTCGTCATCATCTTCCTCTGGTGGTCACGTCACCTCAACATACGATTATTTCTGTGCTATCTAAGCTTCAGGGGGTGAAAAAAAAAACATTCACAAAAAAAAAAACAAAAACAAAAAATCCACCATTCACCCCTAGAGGAGAGGATTTGACTTCACACGCTGAGTTCATGCTGACCCCCCCCTCACACTCTCGCACTCTGAAGCCACAGGAGAGACTCGACAGTGAACAGCTTCCCACTGCACTCACACACTCTCACTGGCAACCCAGTCTAGACGAACCGAATGACTGAGAGCAGAAAGTGTGTGGTCTTTCAGGTAATCTTTGCTGGTCTGTGTACACTAGCAGACAGTTTTTTTTTTAAACCACCACATGTGCTTATTAAACAATTAAGCTGTTAGATGAAGAGTTTTGAATAGTTCTTAGATCACCTCCAACACCCAGACTTGAGCATAGAAGTTTAACTATGTCCTTACATCTCAAATATATTTTCAATAGTTTCTTATTAGAATACAAATAGGCAGCATCACAATTTTTTTACAGAAATGCATTGCATGTAACAGTGCATTATTCATGTGAGCTATCACATAACTGCACTCTTTTTTTGCAATCATTAGATTTCATGAACAACAGTGTGACATATGTACATATGTTATGTTCCAAATCCTTTATAGTTGCCATCCCATTGTGTAGAATGCTCTGGGACAATAACATCCTATCAATAGAATGTAGCTAACTGCCGGGTGTGACAACCTGAAAAGCAAAATGACCGGCAATACCGGAAGGACAACTTGCATATACGTTATCAGATGCAGGATATAATTAAAAACCTGTTTATGTGTACATGTGTTTACCTGCAGAACATATCGAGGCGTTAAGTGCAAGAATATGTTATAGGAAGGAACAAGTTTTCTGTGAGCACATTTGCTGCATACAAGCAGTGTCTGACACTTGATAAATAAAATAATTACCTAGTCATGTATATACACTAGGACATTACTTTACTGTAATTATGCAGAATTTAATATGTGGTATACTGTATTTATAACAGGTCTAAATAATATCAAATGAATGAAGAGGTATTCTTCTTCTAAACAATAGTTTATAGCAACATGTTTAGAGAGACTATAATCTGACTGACCTCTTAGTTTATCTGATAATGAGGCTTTGTCTTATATAAGTAGCTGGCAAATTACTCAATGAAAGATGCTGGCCAAAAGAGCATTCAATCATCCTAAAGAAACACAGATTTATTGTTGATGCATAATATACAGTCATGTTGATTTTTTAAAAACAATTTGTATAGGTCTACCGTAATTATTGACCATGGCTGTATCATGCCTATCCACTTGTGATTTCTTTCAACACTCTGCAGCGTATAATGTTAAATTCAGAATAAAATACTAACACAGAAGACACTGAAATGACTGCATACTTCGACCCAACCAAATATACAAACACACCTCCTAGTCATGTGGTAATCTGGTTGCCTAAAACATGCACGTGCTGCTTTGATAACGTGTTAAAAATGGAGGGCCATGCATCGACACAAACGCGTCTGTACTAAATGATAATCATTACTGATGAAATCACCAGCACTCTTTCAGGCCTGTGCCCTTCTGGATGCCGGGGCGGCTTTTATCGGGACGCCGATGCCAAAGTTCTTGGCAAGTGCCAGCACCTGTGGGCAGTGCCAAGACCTACTGGCAGGGCAATCAAAATTGTGTGACGGTCTTGGACAGTCACCGCTAGAGATTACCGCCTGCGACTGTAGACTCCACCATGTTGTCTGCTGCTGCTGCTGCATTCTCTCTCTCTCTCTCTCTCTCTCTCTCTCTCTGTCTCTATCTCGCTCAGTCTCCCTTTCTCTGGTTACGGCAGCATTGTTTTAGCCTTTTTGAACGTGACATGGAAAAGGCAAGGCGATTGTGTGTGCGATGCGTCTCGGACAATCACTCGAGAAGATTAGCGCCTCCACATCGGGCTTGCTGGGTCTTCTCAGGTTGCAAGAGTCATTTTCTAGTCTTTGAATATGATGACATCGAAGATGAGACAAAAGGGTATTGCTTGTTTTTTGGCATTGCCAACATATGGGAGGGGGAGCAGTTAAGGGAGGTGTGTGTGTGTGTGTGTGTTTGTGTTTGTGTGTGTGTGTATGTAGGGGGACCTAACATCCCAGACAGCCTTTTAAGAAATAAATGTTGGCTCTGTTGCCCTGAGTAAGCCATCATAATATTAATACCAAAGACGCAGATTATGTTTTTTTAAATGTGGATTATTAACAAATGAAAAGGCCTTGATTATTTTGGACATGCACATGGACTGCCATTTTTGTAGTTTTATATTTTGTTTTTCGTTCTATTTCATTCTATTTTACAATTGCTGCATTTTGGGCAGTAAAATTGTTGAATTTCACCATTGACCAGGGGGTGACAAAGAGGACAAGCCCTGTGTCGCCTTTATCGCAGTGGCTAGTCTGGCACAGCAGAGCAACTTGAGCATACTATTGCTTTTTAATTTTTTCCCCCCACCCAAGGCATGGTGGATGAGAGTACAGCTAGCACTGATAAATGACAACACATTATTTACTGAAGGCCTCAAACTTAATGCATCACAGAATGAAGGGCACACAGAACATGCATGTCTGTAATATATGTTCTTACATTACATAGTTAACCTATATGTTCGTACATTACATAGTTAACCTATATGTTCTTACATTGCCTAGTTAACCTATATGTTCTTACATTGCATTAACCTATATGTAGCCTTTAGTGGATTGTTTATAGTGCATCAAACAGTGGTGATATTGGGCTTTGGACACATAAGTGTTGGTTATGTTTGCGCAATTGGTGGTTTAGTGGGAAGTCAAGTGACATACAGGTAAATAGTGCTGTTCCAGGCTAGACTTTGTCAAATGCCTCATGAATACCACTAAACACCACTTTTTTTGTATTTACTGTGTAGCCTATGGTTTGTCAAATGCCCATGCATGCTCTGTTTGCTGGTTTCCTGTTTTGATGTGTCAAGAGGGTAGCTTGCACATCTTTGTTTTCCACCTGTCAGTATATCTCATTTGAAATGTCCTGATCTCACCCTTTCTCATTTAATCTGTGTGTTTTTGCTCAGTGTTGGTAAAAATCCAACCAATTCCCTTAGATGTATTCATCTGTCATGTTAAGTAAAGAATCAAATAGTTTGCATTACATTTCAATACTTATACATATGCCAATAACGAATATTTATGCAAATCCTTATTACACCTTTATTATTTCAAGCGTTTGACCTATGGTAACTTGGACGTGTGGAACTTTCAGAAAGTTATTCACACGCACGCACACACACACACATGCATGCAATTGACTCCCTGCCGGTGAGGACGCCACTGTAACTGTCCTAAGGTATTAGCCCTCCCACTTAGACAGCGCGAGGTTACGGACGTGTCATATTTGTTGTGGCCAGCCTTCGTAGGTCCTGAAATCTGATCTGTGTAGTGAATGTTTGGCTCTGAGCATGCCACACTGTGTCACCTGTGAACGCTTGCGTGCCCATAGCCTTTCCCCCGATTGGTAGTGTATAGTGTGCAGCAGCCCATAATTCCCCACGTTCACCGAGACACATACCCACTCGCTCGGAGCCTTTACCCCGAGCTTCTTGAACAGATGGCGGGTCCTTTTGCAATTAGAAATGTAAAACGGGTAGTCAAAATATGCACAGTGCACTCATGTGATTTTCCGTATGATTTCGTATCATGGGGGTTGCGTTACCTTAACTGTCCGATTACGAGAAATGCATAATATCGACATCTTCTCAATTATTATTTTAATCAGATACATAGTTGCCTTAAATAGTATTACACAAACAATGCAGATATTGCAGGGGGTAGGGTGTCCGATGCTCTGTAAGCTTCAACAAAAGTATAGCCCGAGCAGCGAGTCGAGCGGAGGCTCAAGCCTTCCACTGGCGTAGAACAATACAGCTGAATTTGGCAGTGGATGCACAATGCTGTATTTTCGCATTGACGGCTGTGGAATAGTCGAAGGTCCGGCTCAAGGCCTTTTTAGTCGTTAGATTCTAGTGCTTGCTTCGTAGGTTATGTTGTTTATTCGCAAGGCGTTCGTGTGAGCATGTGTATATGTGCGTGTGTGTGTTATTCAGTAATAAATGCAGAACCGCCTCACTCTAATCAAGCTGATTAAAAATTCCTGCGCGCACAGCCGGAAATCGCACCATCCTCTCTGTTTTCTCCGCACTTTTTACTTTATTTTCGAGTCGTTCCTCCACCAGGACATCGCCTGTCACGGGAGACCATCTCGTTCGCATCGAATTCCGGCTTAAATCTGCTTGTTACGGGCGTATTTTCTTTTGAAATGAGGAGGAAAAGGAAAGCCGAGACAGCGCCAGCACCAGCGAGGGGAGTGATGAGTCAATACAACTAATAATTTAATGGGGACACAGGAAAAGGGAGAAAGAAAGGGGAGCTCCGTCCGGGCACAAATTAAACGAACAGAAAACAGTCTTACCCAGGGAACTATAAAGCATCTATGCATGCCTTAATCGCCTTAGATGTCGTAAAGTAAATCGTACTTTTAACCTGTTTGGGTCCGCAGATCATAGCTACGTCGTCTTACCACGAGAAACCAGATTATTGTCGCTTCATGCTCTCCCGGACAGTCGCGAGGCTAAATTCATTCCACGTTATTTTTTATGTTATAGATGCTTACATACCCACTGCATATCAGAGGACTTGTCGCTTGTGACTGTATGCAGCTATGGTTACTTTTATTTTCGACGTGTTCTGTACGTAAGGACGCTTCATAGTCCTGGTGGGTTAGCGACAGAACTAAACTCGCTACACTTGCAGCCGATACCGTACTATGCTGTGGACAGCGTTAACTTTCTTTTAAAAGGGTTTAATTTTCCTTTCATGACGTCGGAGAACGCGGACAACTCGGTAGCCTAGGCTACCAACAACTGGTTTTTCAGATATTTTTTTTCTTGAATTAATAATAGCCTACTGTGTTATCGGTTTTCTGTTCATCTGTATGTTGTATTGATTGTCAATTGATTTTGATGCTACGAGAGTAGCCTTTATGTCGTCAAGAACAACTCTTTTTGCAAAAGGATTGTAGATATTTTCTGCAAGTCAGACCTAACGTTAGAAAGCAGCAAACATTGAAGTTTCTTTTCCCAACAAAACTTGAAGACGCTTTTCACCCCGACGACTTTATATGCTTTCGAGTTCTGAAGTGGTGAGTCGCAGGTTGGTTTAATTGATTTTTGACTAACTTTTTCAAATTTACATGTGTTCAAATTTGCACGCTTGCATGTCTTCTTCTTTAAAGGTCACTGAAAAAACCTGACCTGGATCACACTGCTGCAGGGTGCGGATTGAGTGGTTAGGCTACTTACTTCACTGTGGTCGATTTGCTTTGACTTCATGTATGCTTCTATGTCGGTTGTTTGACATTGTTTTTAAAACAAAATGACAAGTTAGGCCATTCCGAAGATAAACAAAATACATTATTATTACCTAAAACTAATACCTGAGGGTTCTCTTGTAACAACAGTGTTATTAATTTAAATGTTGTGCATTATATTTGTTAATTGCTTGAATTGCTAGTCATATTTGTTGCTTGCTGTCCATAATAAGAGGCTACTCCATGGACAGTTTATCATAGTGTAGAATTTGACTGTATACTGCATGAAGGGTTGGACAGTGAAATTCTAAGTCTGAACTACTGAAGTATATAGCACACTGTTTCATGGCCTGTAGTTTCCCAGACCAGGCCCTTGGTCAGCCGGTCCTGAAAGCATTTGACTTGCCTTTTGAAGAAAGAAAAAAAGAAGCTTTGTTTATATAGTGTCTCCTGACTATTTATCACTCTTCACACCTTACCAAGCATGATGATCTTTTCCTCGAAATGCTCTGCAATGACTGTCATGTGTGTGCCTACCTATGCGATTGATTTGTTATTACCACCCCCTGTTTTTTTTAGTAAAATCTGTAGGTGTTATTTTGGTGCAAACTGTACATGGTTGGAAACTGTACACGGCTGTGTCATCTCGGCCTGCTTAAACAAAGCATTCATATGTTGTCCGAGGTCTCACTGCTTTGAAAAGCTTACAAAAAAAGACAGGGAGAAAAAAAAAATGAGTTTCAGGTGATGCATAACGTGTGAACGCTCACAGCGGTCGGCTTAATCCTCTCCACACACACACACACAGAGGCCTGTTGTAGAGATGCACTGATCACTGGGGTGGAATCCGCGGTGAATGAATGCGATTGCTCAAAAAACGGGCTTGTTGGCCCCCGCCCCGCCACATGGGGAAAGTGCAGCACGGGACAGCCATCCATAATACATGGCCGCTAAAAAACGGGAGCGCCAGCACTACACGGAACACCCTCAAGTGTCATGTAACGGCTCAGCAGATTGGACAGGTTTGCACTGTGGCATACAAAGCAGTGGAAGCTGGCTTCTCCCTTTCTCTTTTCTGTCACGAGAAAATAGGTGTCAAAATAAATTAGGTTTATCTCTTAAATAGTACTAAGCCCTTTTCCTGCCATGTTTTTTTTTTATGTCATTCACTTATGTCTGATAGTGAGCTGTGGTATCTATGCGATGGAAATGTGATGATCTGTATGTTATAGTAAGTGTTTTGATGACCAACACATACAGAAATGCAGGCGAGCACACAGCTTGTGTTAAATGCCAAGGCCCCATACGGGTCATGGATCTTCTTCCACCATGCAAAACACACACATAAAAAACACCCTCAAATGTCACGGCTCCCTGTCTCGACATATGTGTGTTTATGTATTTTGGGGGATGTTTGTGTCATTTGGGCTTCCTGACTGACCTGTGTGTTTGTATGTGTTCTCCCCCCCTCCCCCCCACCCCCCACCCCAGGTGATAGCAAGTAGTGGCGCTGAGAGCGATGGAGCATCTCGGCGAGACGTGCCTGGGGAAGGAGAACTGTGAGCTGGTGGCGGCCGGCCTGGGCGAGGCCAAGGGGCCCCCAGCCAAGCTGGCCCGGCTGGAGCAGAACGGCAGCCCGCTGGGCCGCTCGCGCCTGGGCAGCTCCGGGGCCAAGCTGGGCGGCGTGCCCTTCAAGCCCTCCTCGCACCTCCTGAAGGCCTGCCACAAGAAGGGTGAGTGACGCAACTGACCGGGCAGCTGGCTCAAGAGAGGGTTGGGAAGAAGTGTGGAGGTCCAGATAAAGAAGTGTGCATTTTTTCAGGGAGGAACAGTGTGTGTGTGTGTGACTGTGTGTGTGTGTATGTTCATGTAGTAGTCAGTGGTTTATTCTTGTGTGTGTGCGTTTAGATGGATGTATCTTTCCATGTATGTGAAATACTTTGTGTGTGTGTGTGTCTTTGATGTATTGATTGTTAGGTTAACTCAATTAGACTAATTTATGTGAAGGTTTTGTCACAGGCGGTTTGGGTGACTGACACATGTTTACTCATGCCTGCTCAGTGCATACGTGTGTGTGTGTGTGTGTCTGTTTTTAATGGTTACATTTTTGGTTCTGTGAATATAGCCAAATCAACCCTATATAGAGAGATGTAATTTTAAAGCAGGGGCTTTGGCATTCAGCAATTTGGCGCTAGAGATAGCTAGGATTATTGCTTTCCTACACCGACATTACATCAGTGTTTTGCTCTTTTTTTCCCCTAAAACAAAAAAGGATGTAATTGGTGATAGAAAAAAAAAAAGAATCTTCCCTCTCTCCGCTTGGCCGGCAGTCAAGCTAGGAGCTGTGCGATGCTAAAGGGCCTTCCCCCCGGGTTGTTGTGATTTGCGCCTTTAATTCGTGGAGCACCAGCTGCGCTTGTTACATTGTAACTACACGAATCACCGTCCTCCAGACCCCCATTCTGTACCTCTCTGGACACTCTCTATTATTCTTTATGGGAAATCGTGAACTTTGACGAGTGCCTGCTGAACTTTGCAGGCTGCGGGGTGCATTGTTTGGAGCTGAATAATATTTACCATGGGCTTTTCTCAGCACGCGGGAAAACAAAGCATGTATTGATCCCCAAATGAACCTACACAGCAGTCTTTATTGTTAGATCTTTATCTATTAAAAATGGAAAAGCTCCACTTCAGCACATTCTTTGGCGTATGCTTGTGATTGACCCTGTTTATTGATTGTTTGCCAGAAATGTTTGCATCTTCAGGAAGCCAAAAGCGCTATGTGCGTTACAGATATGATTTATTGTGCCTACTTTTAAATGGAGGACATTAATATTGTGCAGGGGTTGTGTGTGTGGAAAAAAAAAAATCCTCAAGATGGCAGAGAACTTATAAGTTCCACAAATTTCAGGAATAGAGTGTTTCAGCTGTCTGATATTATGTGATATTTGCACAGTAAACCCTAACACATGACGGCTTTGAACAAGGATTCTTCATTTTCCCCCCCCTCTTCCCCCTAATAGCTTCGCACTGTTTACACAGACTCACAAACCTCAGGGCTATACAGTGTGCTGGGAGTTGCCGCCAAGCATCATGGGAAGGTTCCTGGGAACTGCCAGAAGAAGTGCTCTAATGTGATCTGTGCACCTTAACAATAAATAAAGCAGTTAAAACCCCAGCCGAGAGCTCAGAGAGGCTGCTCCCTTCCAACGCTCTGACAACAAAGGATCACCTCTGCCTCGCCGAATGCCGCGTAAACACCAGGCATGTGATCAAAATAAAGCGATCATAATCACTTTAGTTACATGTGATCGGAAGGCCAAAAGTGTTAAAATACATTTTTAAGCATCAGTCACATGTTCGGTTGCAGTGGAAATTTGCAGGATTTGTTTTTTTCAATATCTGTCCGTTATATGTATGTGTGTGTGTGTGTGTGTGTGTGTGTGTGTGTGTGCGTGTAAATAAGAGTTGATGTGACTCCAGTGAGGTGTAAATGTGACACATGCATCTGCTCTGTTAATTGTGTGGTTTTGTGTGTGTGTGTGTGTGTGAATATGTATCTGCTCGCATGTGCGTGTGGGTGCATGCTCATGCGTGCATGCGTGTGTGTGTGCGTGTGGGGGCGTGCACGTTTCTTTTTTTTTCTTTTTTTCCCCAGGCAACATGCTGCCGGTGTTCTGCGTGGTGGAGCACTACGAAAGCCCCATCGAGTTCGACAGCAAGGAGGAGCACGCCGAGTTTGTGCTGGTCAGGAAGGACATGCTCTTCAACCAGCTCATCGAGATGGCCCTGCTGTCACTGGGCTACTCGCACAGCTCGGCTGCCCAGGCCAAAGGTCAACCACCCACCCCAACCCCGACCCCGACCCCGACCCACCCCACTCCGCCTCCACCTACCCCTAATCTCCTTCCTCTTCACATTGACACCCCCACCATTCCACCCGCACAGCTGCACTGCACAACACCATCTTTCTCTCTCTCTCTCTCTTTCTCTCTCTCCTCTGTCTCTCTCTCTTTCTCTCTCCCCCTTCTCTTGCTCTCTCTTTTTTTTTTCTTATGCTTTACTTATTAAGCTTTATTTCCGAAGTGCCTCCACAGCTGCATGCTCGCCCTTCCTCTGGCCAGTCGTTTCCCTGCGTTTGATTGCCACAGCGTCCATCCATCCACCCGCCCGCCCACCAGACTGCCAGCTAGCCACTGCCTTTCCTCTGTGCCATTTCTCTCCCACAAAGGCGAACCCAGGGGCATGCGCTTTTAAATACAGTGCTTTGGCCTGCATTTAAACTACAGGTCGGCAGTGAGCTCAGAGAGAGAGGGCGTGAACGAGAGGGTGAGAAATAGAGAGAGAGAGAGAGAGAGAGAGAGAGAGAGAGAGAGAGAGAGAGGGCTAGAGGGAGACAGAGAAAAGGAGACTTAGAGAAGGACAGAGAGAGGGAGAGAGGGAGAGAGAAAGAAGAAGGGAGTGAGAGAGGGAGGGAGAGAGAGAGCGCGAGCGACCGAGCTAGCGGCGGCAGTGTGCAGATGCCCTCCCCTGACCACAGGTCTCCCCCTGCACTCGTCCCTGTAATCACACACTCCCCTCGGCGGGAATGAGTGTGGAGGTGGGCCTAGGGTTACTAATTGCTCTCTTTATGGAGACTTGAGCTATTTTAAGAGCCCCCCTCAGCCTGTAATTTATTGTGGGCTGTCCATCACTTCACTGCAATATTTCCCTTACATATTTATGAATGCTTTCTCTTTCTATTTGTCTTTCTCTCTCTCTCTCTCTCTCTCTCTCTCTCTCTTTTTTACTCTTTCTCTTTCTCTTCCCCTGCTTTCTCTTTCTATGTTTTGTTTTTGTTGATATTCTCTCCTGTTTTAATATAACCTGTGTACATGGGTTGGATATTTATTTGTTCATCACTCGTGCATTTTAATTTAGACGATCAATGATACTTTATAGGGCACTGTGCATTAGTTCAGTGACAGATTAGCTTTTTTCCATCTCTCTCTCTCTCTCTCTCTCTCTCTCTCTCTCTCTCTTGAGTCCTGAGTGTGTGTGTGTTATGTAAAGCGTGGCCTGCGTGAGTCTTGTTTCCTCCCACTGAGATGTGAAGTGCACTGAGAGTATGCACACACACACACACACACACACACACGCACACACACACACACACACGCACACATATGCAGGAGCACACACATGCACTTGTACAAATATTCACTGACACACACACTCACACTAATGCTGCATCTGTGTTCTAGATCCTCTCATCCTCTGTGCTCATACTGAGGCATACATACAGTATACACAGATGTGCGCACACACACACACACACACACACACACACACACACACACACACACACACACACACGCGCACACACACACACACACACACACACAACACACACACACACACACACACACACACACACACACACACACACACACACACACACACACACACTAATGCTGCTTCTGTGTGCTGTATCGTAGATGAGGTCTGACCCTGCTCTGTGTTGCTCCCAACAGGGCTGATCCAGGTGGGCAAGTGGAACCCTGTGCCCCTGTCCTACGTGACGGACGCGCCCGACGCCACAGTGGCGGACATGCTCCAGGACGTCTACCATGTGGTCACCCTGAAGATCCAGTTGCACAGGTCAGTGCCCAGGGCAGCGGGATGTGGCTGGGTGGGTGGGTGGATGTGGGTGTGGGTGAATGTGTGTGGTTGGTGTGAAAGTTAGCATCCGCTGCTCTCCCACAGGCAGGCTTCCTCCTGCCATGTCCCTCGGCCTGTCTGTTGGCCTGTCTGACTGACTGTCTGTCTGACTGACTGACTGTCTGTCTCTGCACAGCTGTGGTATGTGTCTGCTGCTTTCTGTGGTGTTTGTCGTGATGGATTCATGGTCTCAGGTCTGTTTTTTTTTCTTTATTCCATTCTTCTCTCTTTCTCTCCCTCTCTCTCCCTCTCCCTCTCTCTCTCCCTCTCTCTCTCTCTCTCTCTCTTACACACACACACACACACACACACACACACACACACACACACACACACACACACACACACACACACATGTATACACACACCTCCACATGCTTCCTTTCACCCCAGATTTCTTATACTCTTTCACCACCAGTCAGGATACAGAAGGCTGTGTGTGTGTGTGTGTATGTGTGTGTCTAAAGCCTGGTAGTCTGGAGCTAGTCTGTATCCTCTCCCTCTGTTAGACACACACACACACACACACACACACTCCCCAGAGGCAGCCTGGCTGTACGCTGTTTAAGGTGTTCCAGCGTAGCCTCTTTCCTTGTAGCAAACACTTATATGGTGTTTGTTGGAGGAGGGGACCTGTGTAGCAGCTGGTGTGTGCAAAAGTAACTATTTGTGCATATGTTTGTGTATTTATATGTTTGTATATATGTGGTTGTATT
>NW_027468587.1:30740750-30755750 GCF_046254945.1 Alosa pseudoharengus
ACTTCTATGCACGCGCACACACATACACACACACACACACACACACATGCTGAACCACCAGTAGGGTGGGCTCAGCGTGAGCCAGTACTGAGAGCATTTCATTCATATGCTTTTGGTGTTCCGATCCGCTTTTTGGCTCTGGTTGCAGACCTCCCACTGCCTCACGAGATGGTGACAGACACTTTGCTATACTTGCGGATTAGCCCGTAGACTGGTGTCAAATTAGCCCCTTTAAAAACACACACTGCATACTTTTGCTGCAACACGAGTGTGACACTAACCATTCTAATATGTTTTGGCTCACTGACACATCCATATTAAGTGTCAGTGTGACACCTGATGTTGATCTCAGGTGTGATGCTGCTTCAACATGCGGTTGTTGTGCTGGCTTGTGTTGTGGTATGTCATCCCCGAGGGGGGAAGTCGGGGCAGGAAGGCTAGGCTCTGTTAGCAAGGCTAGGCTAACTGCTGAGCAAGGCCTGTGGGGCCTTTGGTTAGCAGGTGAGCCGTCATGGCATCCCGCAAGGACTGGGAAACCGAGGGAAGCGCAAAGAAAAGCCTCATTTAAGGAGGTTTGGGGATGATTGGCATCTTTGATAGGATTAGTGTCTCCTTGATATTCAGGTCTCTAATCCTTGTTTTTTTTTTTCTCCCTCCTTTTTGGGAAGAAAGGTTAACAAATGGAGAATTACACCACGTTGGTGGGGCGGGGGAGCTCGGAGGAAGGGGTGGGGAGGGGAGGGGAGAGGGACGATCCCGAATGTAGACCTATTGTCCGTTGTCTTGTTGAACATTTCGGTTTATTCTTTTGCTGTGCAAAGTCACTCTTTGTGCGTCGTGCGTGCCAATACCCCAAAAGACTCTGTTAGTAAAAAAGAAAAGAGAAAATGTATTCTGCCTGGGTATTGTTCCCCATGGAATATCATTTAACTGCCTACCAGAGATGGATTTCTTGCATAATGTCGAAGCAAAGCAGAGATGATGGGGGGCTGGGTGGTGTTTGAGAAAAAAAGTAAATTGTTTTGCCAGGTTGGATGCGGAGGATAATGCAGGCCCCTCCTCCTCATCAGGAGGCTTTCATAGCGTGTGTGTCTCCCTGTGATCTGCCTTTAACCCCTGTCTGCTCGGCAGCCGCGGCAACAAAAGAACTCCCCACCCACCCAGTGGCCTTGAAAGAGCAGCTGTTTAGTTGCATAGCAGCAAATAGCCATCAAAATGCCATCTTTGTGGGTTGAACTGGGAGACTGTCAGAAGCTGAAGTAAGACTGTGTGTGCGTCTCTCTCTCTCTCTCTCTCTCTCTCTCCTCCTCCTCCCCTCTTCCACCAGCATAGCACTCCACACCACTCGCTTTTTCTTCCCCAAGTGGTGGCCCTATTGGTTCCAAAATGGGCTGTAATTAAGATGTGTGGCGCAGGAAACAGAGCGAGTGGGGCGTTGAAAGTAACCTATTTGTCCCACATAATAGGAACACGATGTTGTGTGAGTTGGAGGCATAGAGATAGAGAGAGAGGGAGAGAGAGAGAGAGAGAGGGAGGGAGGGGGGGTGAGGAAGGGCAAGAAAAAGAGTGATGAGTCGAAGGGGTGAGGGACCAAAGCTCGCAGGCACCACCAGCTTTGGATCAGTGCATTTTCATGCGCCCCTCCCATGACGGAAAGTAGAATAGATTGTTTGGGTCGATAGTGCCTTGCGAGACTTCCTGGGCACGCTGATAAGGCAGCCGAGATGGTTATCATTTAAAGGGGCCTCGGTGCAGCGTGCCTCTCCGTGCCTCATCCCATTACCTGTTGATGGCTGCTGGCAGCGGCGTGGAGGCCCTTCTCCTGGCACCGCCCTCCTCCTCTCGCTTTTTATCAGCTGGACGGGGGTTTCAGGCGGATGCCGCTGCAAAGCTGAGCTGCACGGTGGCGGTTGAGGAGGAAGGGGCCGCTGTGATGTATGGGGCGCGATGTGTGATTAATGAAGAGTGTTTATCGCAACATCTGTGTCACGTCGGCGACTCTGGCAGAGCAGAACAGAGCAGGGAGAGAGGGAGGAGTGGAGGGGGTAAAGTGGTGTGTGTGAGTGTGTGTTTGGGGGGGGGGGGTTGAGGATTGTGACTTGTCTGGGCCCCATGGAGCGGCTACAGATGAAGAACCAGGCAAGAGCCATCCTGGCTGCTTCGCCAGATCACGTCTGATCCTTCAGACCTGCGCAGAGATAACGGCTCAAAAATCCACAAGCTTTTAGACAAAATCCTCATTTGCACTTTTTAGCCAGGGCTTTTATCTGCTGGTGAGTCTGTAGGCTCAACTATTCGTTCCATATCTGAAGTGTATATGTGTGGGAGTATGTATGTGTGTGTGTGTGGGGTTGTCGTTTAAAACATTTTTAGATGATGATAGCGTGGTGTGGTCGATCAGGCCACCTGATGTTCTTCAGACTAACTGGCAGAGGCCTCCTATCTGCTTGGGCATCTTCTGCCCGTAGGTTTGCCAGAGGCTCTTATCACGCCGGCAGCCGAGCACACTTTGCATGCTCTTCATTTACCCAGGCGGCACGCGCGCCATAAAGGTTAATTGCGGCTCTCAATAAAAAAGACAGGCATAGCGGTGTCCCTCTCAGTAACCCAGTGTTCCATCTTCCCGGACTCAGTTGTAGTGCGTTGTGACAGAATCTGCACAGGGAATCATCCTTGGCGTCAGAGACTGGGTGCTAACCCGCTGAGCAACACTAGCATTCCTTTGGTTTGAACGCCATTGCGAGACACAGAGCTATCTTCACTCTCGCCTGATGGTTTGTGCTTCTAAGTCTAAGGAGCTGGTAAAAAGCACAGTGTAAACGACTGTTTTGTCTGAGTACGCTAGGAGTTCTTCATGCTCAAAAAGGGAGAGTCTGCTGCTAGCTCATTGGCTTCTCGCTAGCTGCTGCTAGTGCCTCGTCTGCCGGTTCTCTCGGCGATGTTGACGCGCAGCCAGAAGGTTCTGCCGTGTCCCCAAGTGCTCATATTATGGGAATGATGAAGCTGGCGTACCTGTAATTTGAAAACAGATGGTTTCATCTTTTGAATATTTATAACAATCAAAACAATTTCTGCGCTATTCACCCTGAGGCCACTGAAGGTGTTAAGACTTCAGGTTTAATGAAAAGGACTCCTGCCTTTGTGAGGAATGCGCTGAAATATACTCCTTTTTTAAAACAAAATGAGGGGGGGGGGGGGGTTGGGGGGGCATGGGTCTCATGTAGTCAGGGGGGAGGTTTACACGTGCTGTGTGGCCTTACCTCTTTTAATGTTTTTGTTTTTTTTACTCCCTTCTCTCTTTTCATTTTTTCCCCTAAAAAACAGATTGTGGAAATGTCTCTGATCAAAACATTGAGAGGGGAAAAAAACTCCAACACCAAAGCATCATCTGTTCTAATTCCCAGCCTTTAAAGATGCAGAAATCTGATACATGTGATCCCAACATACTGTAATTCAAGACACAATTTAGCATTACACATGCAAACGTGTGGCACACAAGGCTGCTAATTCTGTTTGTTTTACCTGAACACAGGTGTTTTGTTTTGTTTCATGCTCTGTGGCATTTGGTATAAAGGGACACATTCATTTCTTTATTTTCGTCTGATTTGTTTTTTCATTAAGGCCTATGCATGAGTGATTTGTAATGCTGACAGCCGTTGTGCACTAGTATTCAACACAGAGACATGCACACACACACACACACACACACACACACAGAGACACACACACACACACACAGAGACACACACACACAGAGAGACACACTCACATTGACCATACCTCATAGTGCATGCTCCACAGATTTTGGGATACAGTACAGTAGATGTGTGTTGTGCTCCATTGTAGATTGTGAAAGGCCGTTTTCTCTGCCTCCTCCTCTCTTTCAGAGTATGATTTCCTCCATTGTGAACAGCACTTACTATGCAAATGTGTCTGCGGCGAAGTGTCAGGAATTTGGGCGCTGGTATAAACATTTCAAGAAGACAAAAGATATGATGGGTAAGCAAAACCAAGTAGCGCCTATGCTACAGCAACACTTGTCCTGTCACACCTCCAATCAACACTGGAAATGAGTTGCGTGATTCACTTGTGTGTGTCTGTGACTGTGTGTGTGTCTGTGTCTGTGTCTGTGTCTGTGTGCGCGTGTTTTCAATATTAGAGGTGAGTGTGTGTGAGTGTGTGTGTTTGTTTGTGGCCCCTTGCATGCATTACAGGAACTAATTTGAACAGGTTCCACATTAAGCCGAGTTTTATGTGTTTGTACAATACAACAATTGTATTTTATAGGTTTTGTTTTTTCTATAAATGTATTTATTTTTCTCTTGTTATTGAATGGCAGAATGTAAATAGACAAACAGGGAAAACGAGGAAATGATCCCCTCCCAAAAAAGCAATTAATAAGTAATTAACTGAAAAAGCAGTTAAGTAAAAGTAGGAAGAAATGTAAAACTGAATGGTAGTATAACAACATAGCTGGCCATAAAAGGAAAGTTGCAGCAACACAAGAGGATATACTCTTGTTTTTTATCATATTTATATTATCACCAGCAGTTTTGTGAACTAATCATTCAGGAAGTGAGTGATAGCAACTTGTGGTATTGGTGGTGCCCTCCTAGTGCCAGTAGCATATCTTCCCCATCCGCTGCACACAAACACACACACACACACACACACACACACACACACACACACACACAATGGTGCATGGAGCCACTAACACAATATTCCTGTCTTTCTTTCCGCACCTGTGTTTGTGTGTACGCCTTTGTGTGTGTGTGTGTGTGTGTGTGTGTGTGTGACTGCGCAGTCATGCGCCAACCCTCCCAGCTGGAGGGCTACCTGGGGACGTGTGTCCTCCACGACAGCCCGCGTGGCACCACAGTAGGTACGTCACGTGTCACACCCCCTCCCCAGTCCCACACCCCCCACTCACCCCCCCCACCCCCACCCCTCGCAGGGCAAACCACATGTGCACCCGCAAGCTGGCACCCTCAGGTGCCTGTTGCCCCCGGCGATACTTAGGGCTCCCTTCATATTCACGTGCGGAAGAGCGGGCGAGCAGGGATGGGTTCTCCGCACTCACCTCAAACTGGCAGTGCTTGTGAGTGTGTGTGTGTGTTTGTGTGTGTGAGTGTGTGAGTTTGAGTGTGTTTGTGAGTGTGATTGTGACTCGCCCCCTCCCCGCAGCACCGGTCAAGAGGGAAGATCTTCTTCACACACACGCACACACACACATGCACAGGTATCTCTCTCTCTCTCTCATGCACCTACACACATACGCACGCGCACACACACACACACACACACACATACACACACACATACATTTAAATGCTTTTATTTGGATCCTAAAGGCAAGCAAGGAAAACAAGATCCAAATACTCTGGCGCTCACACAGACACACATTCTTTCTAACTAGTTCTCTAAACCTGTCCACTATCCATATTGTGGTGGCTCAGTCACTCTTTTGTTTTTGCACGCTGTGAGGAAAGAAATACAGAGAGAGGGGGGGGGGAGTGGTAGTTATTGTTTGCTGTGTCTTTTTTTTTTTCTGGAGTGGACTGAGTGAGTGGCCTGTGAAAGGTAGGCCTCTTAAGAGAGGAGGCAGCCCTGGAGAGCGGCGGCTCCAGTGAAAGAGCTCCCTGGCTGGTCCACGCGGGGCTGGGCAGGCCTCCCACTGCTGGAGGCTGGGCAAGCATGAGGGCCCACTCACCGACAGATACAGAGAGAGAGAGAGAGAGAGAGACAGAGAGAGAAATGGAGTCAGTGAAGCTGTGGGTTTACCGTAGCCCCCTTCCTTCCTCTGTCTCCCATTCCTTCTCTTCCTCTCTCCCTCTCTCTTTCAGAAATCCTCGCTGTCTTTACATATCAGTCTTGTCACTGTCTTTGGCATCTCTCTCTCTCTCTCATCTCTCTCTCTCTCTCTCTCTCTCTCTCTCTCTCGCTCTATCTCCCTCCCGCACTCGGTACGCTGCGGCGGCTCAGCCCAGTCCCGGCCGGCCCACATCCTCGTCTCCCCATTGTGCCGCTAATCTCGGCCTCTTTGTGCCAGATTCCACACAAGGGCTCCCCCGTTCCTCCGCACGCCTTCGCCAGTGCCTGCACCCCTCTCTCTCCCTCCCTCTCTCTCTTCCTCTCTCTCTCTCTCTCTCTCTCTGTCCCCCTCTCTCTCTCCCATGTTTTTCTCTCTCTCTCTCTGTCTCTCTCTCTTGCCTTTTCAATTTACATGGAAATGGTGTGTGTGCCCCCCAGCAGTTTTCGCGACACAGAGGAAAAAAAGGGGAGAAAGACAAGCAAGGAAAAAGAAGCAAACGAGAAGAAAGGGCTCACGGTTAGCATCAGAGTGAGGGAATGAGGCGGATTATGGGGGAGCTTTGATTATTACCAAGTTTTTTTGTTTTCGGAGGAGACTGAAAGAAACAGCTTTGGTTGGTTTTTGCTGCTCTCCCGACAGTTAAGACATATGCACGTAATACTTCCGATTATTGTACGTATTTTTTTGGAGGGACTCCATACACTTAATCTCTTCTTTATCTCTTATTGATTTTTGTTTTTGATGATTTTCCAACATGCCTGTTTGTGGTCTTTAGAATCCCTGCGCTACATTGTAGCTGCCTTGAGTTGGGATTATTTTCTTTTGCCTACTAGTAGGTGTCATACATACATAACATTTTCTGAGCATTTAAATGTGTTTTTTTATTTGTAATTATTTATTTTTTTTGCTGGAAATCTAGAACAGTTTCTAGTTGTCCCCAATTCCGAAGCCCCTGATTAAATGTCAAATGGTGTTTGTGTACACCTTTTAGTATTTCTGGCTCTTTAAACTGGGTCCATTTAAACGCATAACATTACAATTTGCACAGGCAGTGATATTTATAACTATCAGGAGACTCAAAAAGCCACTGTATCCTTCCTGTCCTGTCAAGCCTAGCCTATATAGGAGGCTCAGGCTTGGAGCACAGTCCTTCGCCCGCGTTATATTTAGACTTTCCCAAAATTTCATATTGGCCAGCTTGCGTACCTTGTTTTAGAATTAAGAGCATAAAGGCCGATTCAGGTTTATCAGCCCTACCCCCATTTGAAGCATCCTCTCCCTCTGCCTGCCACTATACCATGGAGTTTACACAGGCTTGTTGTTATAACTCACATGATTCGGCCACGGACATTATAAACTAATTTCACAAGCTGCCAAGTTCTGGAGATAGAGGTCGCAACACTGGGCCCCTTTTATTTGCTGCTGGAACAGACGAGAGTTTTACAGTCGCCATGCTGGAACACTGGACACGCCATTTGTTCTGTGTGGTGACACATCACCAGTCGCCACTCTAGATATGGTTTAGCCAGCGACAAAATGTCTGTCTCTGCAAAAAAAAAATGTGTCGCCATAGTTTCAGACAATTGTTTCAGGAAATATTTTGATGTGGCAGCAGGTATTATCTGTTGCGGTATTGTTTTGTTTTTAGGTCGTATGTGTTCGAGCTGATCTCACTGTCATTGTCATACGTCTTTAAGTGATTGTTTTTAGAACAGTGACGCTGCTGTCTAGATTAGCCCCAAAAATGTGCAAAGTGTGCAGCAGGCTGCTTTTTACCAGTGAGACGTGACCAAACAATGCTGTCCCTGGTGATGAAGACTGACTGCCCTGACCCCAAAACAATGTGTCGTGAAGAAAACGCAACAGAAAGACCCTGACGCACACACTTCTTGTTTGTTCTTGTTGCAGCAGAGATGGACGGCCTGTCGGAGCTGTCCCCACCGGGCCCAAACCACATGAGCTTCAGCCAGCAGCCCATCCCGGGCAGCACAGCCGAGCAGTCGCCCTCGCCAGTCACGCTGCCCCATAGCGGCCAGGCGCCCGGCCGTGCCCAGCTCCCCGGCCTGCACCCGGGCTTGGTGTCCACGCCCATCAGCCCACAGCTGGTCAACCAGCAGATCGTCATGGCACAGATCCTCAACCAGCAGTACGCCGTCAACCGCCTGCTGGCCCAGCAGTCGCTCAGCCAGCAGTACCTGAACCACCCGCCCGTCAACCGCTCGCTCAACAAGCCGCTCGACGCCCAGGTCACGTCCAACACCGAGGTGTCGTCCGACATCTACCAGTGGGTGCGCGACGAACTAAAGAGGGCAGGCATCTCCCAGGCTGTGTTCGCCCGAGTGGCCTTCAACAGAACCCAGGTAAGGAACGAGAAATAACTGAAAAGTGTTTATTTTTTGATGTAATCCATATTGTTTAACTACAATGTAATTATCATTTGTTACTTAAGTTAAGTTTAATTTAGTAAAACTGGTTTTCCTGTGTGACACACTGTCTGAATCAATTCTAGGGGGTAACAAGTTAACATACCCCCATTTCTTGTGTACTCAAAGCACAGCACTCCATAAACCTCAAAACATTATAGTTGCCTCATTATGTAAACTGTAAGTGTATTGACAATTTATTAATTGAGAAAGTATAGTGTTCTATAGGCGCAAGAAGTATCTTTACAGTGTTCATGTCACCTCACGTATGGTTTATCAAGATAGTTGCCCAACACCCCCCCCCTTCCCCCTTTTTTTTTTGGGAACAAACAAACAAGTGCCCCAGTGGGATGTGTCACCAATGTGTTTCCGTTTAGTCAGCAAAAAGGGCAGATTGTTGTCATGACAAACAGTGGACCGAGACTGTAAGGCATTATGGGTAGACGTGGGTGGTGTCCTGTTGGGAGCTCCATTGTCTCCGGTTTAATAATGGCCTCTATGAAATCACCATCAACTTAAATGAAGTCAGCACTTCACATTTCGAACGTCAAACACAAAACACGTATGCTGTTGCATTCTTGCACAAAGAATCAGGCAGAATGCATAGGCACGTTCGTTGTTTTTGCTGCACTGTTTACTGCCAAGCCGTAAGGATCCGCGCACAAGACAAGGCGGACTTGCTGACGTGCGCCCAGGTCGGAGCTAGGCCTGCCATTACTGGTGAGGGCAATTATTAAAACAATCTCGGCTTTAGTCTCCTGCTGAGACTCGAGCGCCATGACAACTGTTTACCCTCATCAGGTGAGACAAAGAGAGAGACCTACCTGGCAGGGTGCCACAGCAAGCAGAGGGTTGGAGGGGGGGGTGGCAAGCGAGCAGGCTTGGTCATGGAGCGGCGTGGAACAAAAAAAAAAACACAAAAAGAACCCATGTGATTTGAGTTTTAGGAGAGGAGGCCCGAGAGAGAGAGAGAGAGAGAGAGAGAGAGAGAGAGAGAGAGAGAGAGAGAAAGAGATAATGTCTGAAGACAAGCAGCGCACTTTGTGGGGGGAGGTTCGCAGCAAACCTCATTACTGCCTTCGCGGCTTTGAAGTTTTGTGTGAAACTGATAAAAATCTATTGGAATCAGTGAATGTGTGTGTGTATGTTAGCCTGCGTGTGTACACGCAAATGTGTGTGTGTGTGTGTATGTGTGTGCTTATGTGTGTGTCAAGTGGAGGGAGCAGACAGTCATGTTTTTGTGCAAATTGGCAGCCTCTCCATTTATCTGTGCGGTAAAGAATTTGTGATGTGCTTTTCTTTTCTTTTTTTTTTTTTTTTGGAGAGCTCTTGTAATATTTATTGTGCGTTCCTCTGATGCATTTTAATGAACACAGCTTGTAACGACATGTTGAGGCGTTGACTTTTTGCAGGCTTGGTGGCCTTAGTGATGATCCTGGAGCAAGACGGGTGGGTTGGAGTGGGGTAGGGGTGAGGTAATGCAGTAAACCTGCTTATGAGTGAATATAAGACGCATGACGTGTGGATCCTGATACCATGATCAGCATTAACTAGCTCTGCAAATTCCATGTGATCCAATTCACCATATCAAGTGAATTAATCCTCATTTGTTTCACATTGGACCCCAGCAACTTAGTTTTGAACAGAGAGTGATGGTGAAATACCTTCTCAAGTCTGTGTTTAACTTTTGTTCAAACGCTTAATCTCTTGAATCCCAACTGCACAATGAAGTGAATATTGATCTGTTGGAACAGTGAGTAAATTGGGATTGAAATGAGTCAAGTGTTAGCAGTAGCTGAACTGGGGGCTACTCACAAACTGAGGAGTGGGCTTTGCTTGGTGGGTTTATGTCCTGGACAAATCAGTTTAACACACTCTCTCTCTGTCTCTTCTCTCTCTATCACCCACACATATACAAACACACATACACACAAACACGCGTGCACACATGCACATACTCTACACACATAAACTGACATCGGAAGTCCCTGCAAATATAGTTTTTGCACTGTAGCAAGTTCACCACATTTGCATTTACCTTCAGCATCCTTTAAGCTGTAGTGGCTAGCTAACTAGCACTGCTTTGAGATTGCCCACAAATCTCTCAGTGGTTGGTTAAGCTCTCAGAACCCCCTGAAAGCTTTCCTTGTGTTAAGAAAACAACACAAGAGCTTACAATTATAGTAGATGATTTAGATGACATTAAAAATGTATTTCATTGAAAAGAGTACAACGTTGGCTCTGCGTAGACCGTTGTGTGTTTTTGAGAAAGACATTTCTACCTCAGACTGCATCCTTTCCACCACACAGTGCTGCTGCTCTGACAGGAAAAACCCACCAAGACTTTCTTCTAAACTCTAACTCTTTTCTCTGTTGTCTTTTCTTCATCCTATTTTCTCCCACCCATTTCTTCTCTCTCTCTCTCTGTCTCCCTCTATCTCTGTCCCTCCCTCTCCCCCCTCTCTCTCTCTCTCTCTCTCTTTCTCTCTCTCTCTCACTCTCTGTCTCTCTCTCTTCGTCCCTCAGGGCCTGCTATCAGAGATCCTGCGTAAGGAGGAGGACCCCAAGACGGCCTCCCAGTCTCTGCTGGTCAACCTGCGTGCCATGCAGAACTTCCTGCAGCTGCCCGAGGCCGAGCGCGACCGCATCTACCAGGAGGAGCGCGAGAGGAGCCTGACGGCCGCCTCCGCCATGGGGCCCGCCCCTCTCATCAGCACCCCGCCCGCCCGGCCTGTGCAGGTACACCACGACAACGATGTCCCACTTCCACGCTCTGACCAATCCTATATGATCAGCACCACACCCGTCTGGCCCGTAAAGGTACACGGCATCACCTCTGCACTCATATCAGACCCGTGTCATCTGCATCCCACCCGCGCAACACTCACAGGCTCGCCACAGTACATATCAGAAACCGTCATGGGAATAAAACTCACTTTCACACTCGCACCAAAACCTGTACCAGTTGGCTAACGAGCTACACCCACATACTCTCTAAGAGCACAGTCAGATACGATAGCACAGTCAGATATGATAGTGCTGTCCACTGATCAGAAAGATAATATTGTGGAACCCATTAAAAGGAGTCCTTGAAAATGGAATCTTCTTGAATACACCAGGAGCTGTTAACCTTTTAATGAACAACTACATGAGCAAAGAGTACGGCTGCGTACGGCTGATCATAGTTTAAAGAGTGGTACGGCTGATCATAGTTTAAAGAGTGGTACGGCTGATCATAGTTTAAAGAGTGGTACGGCTGATCATAGTTTAAAGAGTGGTACGGCTGATCATAGTTTAAAGAGTGGTACGGCTGATCATAGTTTAAAGAGTGGTACGGCTGATCATAGTTTAAAGAGTGGTACGGCTGATCATAGTTTAAAGAGTGGTACGGCTGATCATAGTTTAAAGAGTGGTACGGCTGATCATAGTTTAAAGAGTGGTATGGCTGATCATAGTTTCCATGGCGTTTTCTAAGAACACCTCAAAGCTAATCAGATCTATTATCTTATGATTACGTTACGTCAAACCTACAAAGCTGAAGAATATCCATAATAGCCTTCAAAGCCACACATTAAAAACAAATCTAATATTCTCTCAGCTAATTCTCATAATATGCTCATTATCATATAATATATACAAATATTATTGGTCATATTTGTTATTATTAGATATAAAATATTTTGATTTGAGTTAGACCCATTGAAACTAAAGCCGCATGTTTTTTTTTTTAAGGACTCGGTGACACTGTGGTTGTGAAGCCTCAGAGCTGTGTGTTGCATGCTGTGTGTGCCTGTGCCCCTGCCAGTGCGGCTCCTGGTGACTAACTGAACTATTGTCCATTTCCTCTCCTGGTCGTACAGGAAGAGAGAGCTGTGTGTGCTGACAAAAAAGCGCCCCCCTCTTGGGTGACTAAAGCTCAAAACACCCGCTCAAGTTCCTCCCTCGCGCCAACTGCCACCCACTTTACCTCGCTCATCCCGTAAATCACCAGTCGCCCAACATTTCAGCAGGGGCCCGAGCCGAGAGATGTGGTAACTCCTCTCTCTCTCTCTCTCTCTCTCTCTCTCTCTCTCTCTCTCTCTCTCTCTCTCTCTCTCTCTCTCTCTGTGTCTCTCCCTCTCTCTCTCTCTCTGTCTCTCCCTCTCTCTCTCTCTCTCTCTCTGTCTCTCCCTCTGCGGAAGCCCACTTAAAGTGCAGTTGAGTGCATCTTTGGTGGAGGGGAGACAAAGCGGCTCTGTGTGTTTGCTCTGCTGAAGAAGGGGCTTTCACTGGGGATAAAGAGCCTCACGGTGCCACTGCGCCTTGGACAGACAGACAGACAGACAGACAGGGCCCCATCACACAGCCACGGGAGAGAGAGAGAGGGAGAGAGAGAGAGAGAGAAGGAGGGAGGGAGAGCGAGAGAGAGTGAGGGAGGGAGGAAGAGAGAGAGAGGAGAGAAGGGGATGAAGAAAAGAAGACAGACCAGAGAGAAATAAAAGAAGGAGGAAGAAAGTCATGGTGTTTGCATGGAGCCGTCAGACCCTAAAACTGCCTCCTCTGTCTGAACCCTGCAGACAGTCAATCACTCTCAGATGGAGGCATCCGCCATGATTTACACGGCACTCCGTCATGACACTGACAGATCCTGCAATTATGGCAAACATGCGCCCGCATGGGGCACTCTGCGCTCCCCTCGCAGCCAGAGGAAGAGGTGCCCAGACCCCACGCCTAGGGCACCATTTGCATGGGCCACACCTCTTCCCATGATGCACTGCATCGACCTCCCACAGCCATTCCCAGGTGTAGAAGCAGCCACTTTGTAAGGCCATCGTTTCACCAAAAGAGCACATACCTTGCATTCTAGTCCAATGCATGTACCGTCTGTTTATTGTTCTTGAACTCTAAAGAAGAGTGAGTGAGAGAGGAAACAGGGCAAGTGTGATACAAGAGAGGACATTAAGTTCTTGGCTTCGCTCTGACAGACCCACAGCGTTGGTGTTGTGACGAGCCTGTCCCATAAATCAAGCAGGGTGGCAATCGTGGAAGGGCTGGGAGGAGTTTTATGACTGTCATAAAGGCAGCTGTGGAGGCATGTTTCCCACATATGTAAATGGAGCATCGGATGACTTGTGCAAGTTTGTGCACGTCACTGCCCCCCCCATCTCACACACACACACACACACACACACACACACACACACACACCCTTAACAATTAGATCTGGTCACAAAATAACTGGCTGCAGACACTCGTGCTTTGTGAGCCAATTATACCTTTCACTGGGTAAATAAATGAGGGGTATTTAGTTTTGTTGAAAATGTGGCAAGGCCTCTTTATCCAGAGGTGTTTTCCTCTAACATGTCAAAGCAAAAGCATGCTTATGCTTTCTTTTTTTAAGACTGATGAGGCACCACAGAGGGAGCAAAATGATTTAGGGAAAAAGCTTTTTCCGAACCGTTCCTCTATTTTTACCAGAGTTGAACATTCGCAGAAGTCGTGGTACGAAATTGGTTATATATAAAATTTGATGTGAAAAGTAAGTGTGTTTGTGTGTATGTGTTTCAGCCGAGGAGAGAGGAATGTAACAATGTGAGACCTGAAGACTGGAACCCGAGAATTCCTGTAGGAATCTCACCTGTGAGTAAATCACCCAGCCGCGTGACCAATAGGGTAAACATCTCACTCACTTCAGTTGAAGTCACTTTTTCTAACATGTTCAGTTATGTTTGTATGTATGTTTTCCTGTCACATTTCTGATGTTGACATTGAAAATAGCTACTCATAACTATGTGACTAACATATACTGTAGACATATCCAGACGTTTACCTTTTGTACTTGTAAAAAGAAAAATATATGCTCAGAGCATTTTACATATACAATGGTCTTGCTTTCCTATGCATGTATTTTGAAAAAAATGTAACCCGACGAACGTTTGTCTGTGTTCGTAAAGCGTGCTTATCCCTCCCAGGTGAAGCCCTCCCCCCTGCCCACTGAGTGGAACGGGAAGTCGGAGAGCTGCGTGCTCAACATCACCTCCTCCATCTACGACGAGATTCAGCAGGAGATGAAACGCGCCAAGGTGTCCCAGGCCATGTTCGCCAAGGTGGCCGCCTCCAAAAGCCAGGCAAGTGGCTGCTCATTGCTCTGTCCACTAGTTTCTACACCCAGCGCTCAGTGAACATGACTTCCTTCAGGACCACTCCTAGCGACAGTTTACAAATCAGTAGAGAAGTAACAGTTATCTTTGGCAGAACGGCTAAGTTCAGCGGGTCTTCAGCTAGTGGTATGTACAAAAGTAGATCGTAGAGCAGCTTCAACACCCCCAGAACAAGATGCACCAGCATTAGATAAGATGTTTTTAAAAGTAAAACAAATAAACACACAAATGATACAAAACAGTCAAACAGTAATACAAACAAGATAAATGCAACACAGAAATACTCACACTAATAAACTAATAACTTCTAACTAATAAATGTAGTCAAATATAAGGTGGGCATGCAGCACACTCATTTGAAGGGCAGCACAGTGGTAGAGCTGGGGTAGTGGTGGGTATTTGTTTGGCAAACTCTGCTGGCAACTCTGGAATGACAGGGGACTGGTTTAGATGGACCACCTTAACTCAGAGAGCCACTGTGGTTGGCTCCGGTGAATCAGCTGAGCGTCAGCTGTTGTGCTAAACAGCAGGCAGATTGCTGTGGCCTACCAGAACTGCTGTATATTGTTCATAAAGAAAACGATTGCCCCTCCCGCAAAGTAACAGCCATCGATCTGTAGAG